>NC_089582.1:134261415-134443164 GCF_019320115.1 Miscanthus floridulus | reverse complement strand
GAAGCAGAGAGGCAGCACGGGAGAGTGGAGCGGGGAGCGCAGCGGGGTCAGCAGATGAAGGCGAGCGCATGGAGGGTGAGGCAGGCTAGGGCTACCGCATGGCGTGCATCGCCGGCGCATGGCGGCCACGCGGTGAGCGCGCCCTGACACGGTCGGACGCGTACGCGCGGGGACAGGCGCGGCGCTAAGGCAGGCCGGGTGAGCGGGCCAGCGCGGGGGCAGAAGGAAGACGGCGCGCTGGCGTGGGCTGGGCTGAGGCGTGGGCGCGGGCGCGGGCGTGGGCATAGGAGGCTCGCTGGGCCGGCTTCGGCTGGCGGGCCAGAAGTGAGGCGGCGCCCCGCGAAATGAGAGAAACCCTTTTTCAAATTCTATTTTCAAGGAATTTTCAAATATCAGTTTTCAAATACCCTTTTGAGCAAGAAAATGACTTCTTTTGAAAATGGCCCAAAAATAAAAGTTGCTTAGAAGCAAGTGAAGTCAAGATCGATGAACCAATATGATCACGTGATGATATGAAGTGGATCATACCATTTGGTGTTTGGTTGGTGCATGTGTTGCATCGACATTGGAGGAGATGGAATGGAATGCGCAAGGCAAAGGTATAACCTAGGGCATTCCATTTCACCAGTTATAGGTGTGTAGAGAAGTTTATGACCGGGTTTAGGATAGATGGCCGTACTATCAAGAGGGGCAAACTTGTTTGCATATCGGTCATCTAGTGCCACTCGAGTGATCTAACTTTGCATCGTCGCTAGGATTGAGTGGTGTGACAAGTTGAGTGGCTAATCCTTTGGAAAATGATTATGAAAATGCTAACACACATACACATGGTGGTGTACACTTGGTGGTGTTGGCACATTTATAAAAGAGATGAAGTTGGAGTTGATGTGGATCAACTCGGCGATGGAATGGAGGCGAGAAAGGTTCGAAGCTCCACCGGTGCCCTATATAGAAAAGACAGGGTTTCACAGTGTGCACCGGACACTGGTCATGTGGTGACCGAATGCTGGGGTCCTGCGTCAGGTCAGTGGCAGCAGTGAGCGTGCGGTCTTGGTCTCATGACCAGACACTGGCGCTAAGAGTGACCGGACGCTCAGGGTCTACGTCCGGTCAGTGCTGGCGTATGGTGACATAAGTGGCACTAGAGTTAGGCGCGCGTGCATAGAACTAATCAGACACTGGTCTGTGTCCGGTCATGGTGGACCGGACGCTTCTGGTCACAAAACAGAGGCTCGAGGAGCTCTGGAAATGACCATACTCACGCGTAGTAGGCGTTCGGTCATTCACTATGCAGCGTCCGATCACAACTTAACCGTTGAGATCGGGTGGCTCTAGTTGAACACAGAGCAACACGTGGATGGCGTAGAGCGACCAGATGCTGGCAGGGTGCGTTCGGTCAATCTGACCGGAGCATTCGGTTGTCTCAAAATTTGCCTAGTGAAGGGGTAACGGCTAGTTTAGCCCATGGGGCTATAAATAGAAGGTGATCTCGGCCATGGCTTTCGTTGAGCACCTTGGGGGACTTTGTGTCCATGCTTGAAAGTGCTTGGGAGCCCTCCATCTCACATATGCTTGATAGTGATCATCCGATTGTGTGAGAGAGCGATTCTAGTACGATTGCATCATGAGGTTGCATCGAGTTGCACTAGGTGATCGAGTTGCAAGCCGATGGTGCTTGTTACTCTTGAAGGTTGCCACCTCCTAGATGACTTGGTGGTGGTCTCCATCGAAGCCTGCAAGAAGCTTGTGCGGTGCTCCGGAGAAGAGCTTTGTGAGGGGCATTGTGCTCGCCCCACAGGAGCCGCGAAGAGCAACTCTAGTTGAGCGTGTCATTGAGCTACCCTTACTTTCGGGGTAGGTTCTTGCAGTGCCTGACGTGCGGGCTTGGCGGGTGATGCCAATTAGCCACCGAACCACCAAGTGAGCGGTCGACACAACGGGGACATAGCGTGTTGGCAAGCACGTGAACCTTGGGAGGAAAATCACCGTGTCAACCTTGTTCTTCCCGTTGGTTTGCAATCCTTTTACACAAGCTTGTGATTACTTTTATATACATTGTGCTTGTGTAGTTGCTCTTGTAATTAGTTAGCTTGTGTAGCTCACTAGTTACCTTCTTGCTTGTGTAGCATAGAAGTAGCTCCCTTGCATGGCTAATTTGGTTTGTGTAACCTTGTTAGTCACATTGCTTAGTTTGTGTAGCCAAGTATTTGCGCTCTCTAATTTGGCATTGGTTGCCTTGTTATTGAGCAATGCTAGTGAGCTTAGTTGGTTTTGTGCTTTTGCTTACTAGCATGTGTAGGAGCTCCCTCATTGCTTGAAGTACTAGTGGCATAGGTTTGTATGACCTTGCTCCTAGAATTGGTTAGGTGAGCTCTAGCTAGCCCGACACCTTTGTTGCTTAATTAGGATCTTAGTGAGGTGCTAGAGAACATAGATAGAGGAGCGTAGTCTTGGCTATACCGATAGTTTTAATTCCGCACTTGTTTTGGTTAGCCGGTGCGATTAAGTTTTAAAAATGACTATTCACCCTACTCTAGTCGCCATCTCGACCTTACAACTTGGTGGTTCAGCAGCTAAGAGGTGCACAAACCTCATCCATACAATTGGACACCGCAAGAACCTACCCACAAGTGAGGTAACTCAATGACATAAGCAATCCACTAGAGTTACCTTTTGGCTCTCCACCGGAGAAGGTACAAGACCCCTCACAATCACCGGAGCCGGCCACGAACAATCACCAACTCATGCCCGAGCTCCTTCGCTGCTCCAAGCCATCTAGGTGGCAGCAACCACCAAGAGTAATAAGAAATCTGCATCCACAACGATCCCTAAGTGCCACTAGATGTAATCACTCAAGCAAATGCATTTGGAATCACTCCCAACCTCACTTTGATGATGAATCAATGATGGAGATGAGTGAGAGGTGTTTGCTTAGGCTCACAAGGATGTCAAGTATGTCAAAGTGCCAAGAGAGTGAGCCCCAAGCTGGTACCTTCCTATTTATAGAGCCCCAATACTCAAAAGAGTCATTGGGCAGTCTCGAGCTGACCGGACGCACTGACCGGACATGTCGCTGTGTCCGGTCGGCCAGTGTCCGGTCACATATGACCATCCATGTGTTCTTATTTGAATCCACGCCGCTCGATCTCAATGGTCACTAGCCGATCGCCCAAACACTCATGTTAGGACCGGACGCACAGCTCGAGTGACCTGATGCCGCGCGAAGCTGAGTCTGGTCGGTTCTAGTAAGGTTCTAGAGCGACGTTTTACTGATCGGGCTCGTTAGGTCAACGGCGACCTAACACGCCCCAGAGTCTGGTCCATGCACCGCCTCTCTGTGTTCGCTAACGAAGCTGACGTCACTGTACGTCACGCGCCACCCGACACAGCAGTGTCACATCCGGTCGCCTCCAAACGCCGACAACCAACAAGTGACCGGACGCACTGGAGGCAGCGTCCGATCGCTCCTCAGCCCCCTTGGCCAGCTGCACCACCTCTCTATAAATGACCGGACACGCCGGGGTGAGTCCGGTCACCCCACGGTCAGCGTTCGGTCGTGGATTTCCTCCTCCTTTTCTTTTTATAAGTCGACAACCACTTCACCCTTGCTTCTAACTTGCTAACCACAAAGTGTAGAACTTGTGTGCACGTGTGTTAGCATTTTTCAAAGTATTTTACAAGGGTCAAAGTTAGCACACTAGATTCCTAAATGCATATACAAAAGTCATGTCACCTAGTGGCACTCGATAAACCATTTAGCTAAAGATTTCCCCTCTTTATAGTATGGCTATCGGCTATCGATCCTAAGTCACTCACACCCTCTATGGTGTCTTGAGTGCAAAACAAAAACCTATCTTATACCTTTGCCTTGATCTTCTCGGTTGTTGTTTTTTTCTTTGTTCTTTTCCAAGTTGAGCTTGATCATCACCATTTCATGTTGACCTCCATCACCATGGACCTTATCTTGCTCAATCACTTGGATTGCACCAACCTAGCTCATATCATCACTCATGACAAGGTTAGTGCTAGGTTTCATCAATTAGCCAAAACCAAACTAGGGCTTTCACCGTCGCGTTGTGCTTCGCACGCCTAGCCGTGAAGCATGGCTTCTCCAATCCATGAGAGGAGAAAGAAGAAGAGAGTTTGAACGACAAGAAAGAGAAGTGAGAAGAAAGCAACAAAGACAAAGAGATAAGCAGAGCCAGAGCCATCTTAGATGACTATAAATAATGGAGGAGAGAGTTTTGGTCCGACACTTTTTTAGAGTGGGAGAGAGTGAGTTGGCATTGCTTTTTATGATTTATGCCCGCAGTGAATTTTGGTTCATGCCTAGAATTTACAAAAGGTGAGGGGTACAACCAGCTCTGAAAATAGTATTTTTAGATGCGATGCTTTTAAACAAGAACCCGCCTCCCACCTGAAAATCAGTCATATTTCTAGGGGGCCAGTCAAGAGAACTGCCCCTTGAAAAAACATATTTTCTGGTGTGGTTGTCTTAGTGCTAATACCCCTACAATGGATATATTTCTAGAGGCAGTTGTACACTGCACCACCACTGAAATCAATTTCCAAAGATGAATCATCCTAGTTAGATAGAGTTTGCTAAGTCAACTCTTGAAAAATAGACGGTAATCCTAAAAATCATTCATGTAGTAGTGGCTTCTTCTTTGCTCAGACCCATCAGCATCCATCTAAAGCACTTGGTTCTTATTCACTCCTCTCAACCACATATCAATCTCTTATGGGAATATGGTGGAGAGACTGATACAATGATATGTGGTGGAAAGGCAGATATAGTGACATGTGGTGGAGATAAAGTGTGGAACTTTGTTCTTATTTATACAATGGTTGAACTCTTATGAGAACTTGATTCTTATCCATACCATGATTGAGCTCATGTTCGGCGCAACACAGCTCTGTCCAGCATTAGGACATGACAAGCCTAGGCTCACATCTGGAGCTAGAGTTACAACCTTTGCCCATGCCTCGTTGTTGCACATCCAAGTCTGCATGGCCGGCGATGCTACAGTAACTGATTTGTAATGTTGTGCTTGTTGTTTCTTTGTATTGTACAAGACTTTTGGTATATTGCAACATATGATTTTTGAATGTTGCAATAGATGATTCATGCATCACAGAAAGTAAATTTTGATGTTCGAATTAACTTTTTCTCCCAATGTGTTGCGATAACCTATGAGTTTTAGCTTGTTTTCTATGATGTTAGTTATTTTTCATAAAGTCAATTTAGTTGTTGGCATTACCTTTTTCAAATGTTGCAGCACTCGAAAGGTGCTTTGATCGAGATGTTGCATTTCCATGTTCCATTGTTGATTTTGTGATGTTGTTGTAGTCAATTTGTGATGGTGCGATATACATGGTTTTCTTTTATGTTGCCTGAGGTTATCTAGTTTGAAATGCTTCATTTTTTCATGTTCCATAGTCAATTTTGTGATGTCATAGGAGATAGTTTGTGATGTTGCAGTACATGATCTTTTACTAATAGATTATTTCTCATGTTACTGTAAGAAAATCTAGATGTATTACATGTTGTTTGTTGTTGCAGTACTAATATATGATTTGTCATATTGATTCGGGATGTTTTCATCTATATGTTATTATGTTACCATCTTTTTATTGTAATTGTAATGGGCAATGTTTTATGTTGTAGAAGGCGATTCTATGTGTTGGAAGTACTTTTTTTCTTTTTTTCCTACTCTAATGGATTTGGGGATTAAATAATGTGCATGCAACATGATGATAATTTTTTGATCGGAGATTTTCATCTTCCTTTTTTATTGAACGATACAACATGATGACGATAATGTTTCCTTTTTTATTGATGGGGGATTTTCATCTTCCTTTTTTTATTGAATGATAATGTTTGATTTTGAGTTTTTCAGTATTGTGTTAAATGCGCTATCTGGAACAATTCTTTGCGAAATCAGTGCATTCTTTAATATTAAAGAATCACTTCAGGCTCAATTTCATTCTTGCGTGATTCTTTGAATTCAAGAAACGGACATAGTGAAGATAGATAAAAACCAAGATGATCCTTTCCAAAACTCTTCATGTCACATCAAGATCAATTAGTCATGGCATATTCTCTCTCTTTTTTTCTTTGGGGCAGCAAGAACATAGAATATGATACAAATAATGGAAGCCAAGTGAAGTGAGAATCTTGCAAATTTCTTCGCTAAGCTGGGAACACCATTGTGTGTACTTCTTAGACGGGTTCCACGTATATAATTGAAAGGAAAAAGTCTACTTAACCCCTCCACCTATCAACCATGGTCTACTTCACTTCCAAACTATAAAATCGTCTATTTTACCCCCTGAACTTTTCAAAACTGTCTATTTTAACCCCCCCCCACCCGGGCGGTTTTCGACGGTGGTTTTGCTACAGTAACGGTGGTTGCTACGGTAACGTTGGTTTTGTCTTTTCCTTTTTTATTTATTTTCGCTGAATTTTAAAAAATCATAGTAAATCACAGAAAAATTATAAAATGGAAAATCTAATTTTGTTGAACTCCACATGAGTAGATCTACACAATGAACATATAATATGATATGCTTTAGTACAAAATTTTTGCTGTAGTTTTAGATTAATTAGAAAATCTAATTTTGTCTGTAATTAATTGGAACAATTCATAGCTGCAGCTTCTGTGGTCCAATTATGGTGAAATTTTTATGGTAGGTTAATTATTATATGCTTGAACTATAGTAAAAATTTCGTACTCATTGGACCATGTATAACTTAGTTATAGATAAATTCCAATTAATTACAGATAAAATTAGATTTTCCAATTAATCTAAAGGTACAGCAAAACCTTTGTACTAAAGCATACCACATTATATGTTAACTATATAGATCTACTCATGTGGAGTCCAATAAAATTGGATTTCCCATTTTATGATTTTTCTATGATTTACTATGATTTTTCAAAGATTCAGCGAAAATAAAAAAAAGGAAAAGGTGAAACCACCGTTACTGTAGCAACCACCGTTACTGTAGCGAAACCACCGTCGAAAACCGCCCGGGGGTAAAATAGACGGTTTTGAAAAGTTCAGGGGGTAAAATAGACGGTTTTATAGTTTGGGAGTGAAGTAGACCATGGTTGATAGGTGGGGGGTTAAGTAGACTTTTTCCATAATTGAAATGTTGCTCACTCTGTTACAAATTTCAGATCACTTTAACTTTATCCTAAATCAAATTTATTTTAACTTTGACCAATACAGGTTTATTAAAAAAAGGGAAGATCCATCGATCTACAACATCAAATTAGTTTTAAAAATCTTCATGGATTATGTTTTAGGTGTATTTATTTGATCTTGTACATCTTAAAAGATTTTTCTAAAAACTTAATAAAAGTCGGGTAAATTTAGTAAACTATAATTCAGAATATGGATGGAGTATCGGCATGGCACATATGTATTTTGTAGTTTGTAACTAGCTCTAGCTCTACAAGGTGAAACTCTAATATTTTTTTTTAAAAAAAAAGTGAAACCCAACCGGGTCTGGCCGGGCCACCCTCAAGTAGTACAAATGCGTTCCGAACTCTGGGTCCCAACGGGTCCGGCTGAGGGCCGAAGTTGGCTCGCCCAAAGGCAAAAGCACCCGCACCAAGCACGGCGTAGGGGCCACCGATGGATCACACGTCTACGTCCACTGTGATCAAAGGAAGGAAAGCTCAGGCATCCATCAGTCAGTGTGAACGAATCAGCACGCGGAGCCAATTAAGATCGGATTAAACCGTGCTTACGGCGCACAAATTCCCCGATTAGGAGCGCAAAACGTGGGTTTTACTACAATACCTGCCGCGAGCAAATTTTCTCACCTTATTCGTTTGTCTTATAATCCGTACTTTTTAACTTGTTTTTTCAGCCGGAACAATATTTTTCTCTCACAACAAATCAATCCAAACAGCGCTTCAGCTTGTTTTTTCAGCGAAGCAAGCGGACCATTATTAGTAAGTAGTAGTGCAAAACGTGCCCGACGCAGATGGCACGCACGTTAGCTAACCCCGCGACTCTCGCCGCCAGGTCAGGGCGCTAAATATCTCTCTATCTATCTAATCGCCGGTTCACCACCGGTCGCGGGCCGCCGTACCCGTACCCGTCCTGGGACATCCGCCGTTGCGTGACGACACCGACCACGGGAACATGAGCAAAGCAACCCGGCGGGCCGGGCGCTGCTACTGCTAGCTGGCACCACGCACCCGGCAGGCAGATATGAGAGATCCCTGCGGCTCCTGCCGTGAAGCTGTCCCGGGCTCCCGGCAGCATCGCCGGGCTGGACGGACGACACGGCCCGCCTAACCCGCCCCGTGCCCGACCTACCTGTCATACGGCCACGCGAAGTGATTCGTTCCTTAGTCCCGACACCATCGTCCGAGGACGAGGTACACTGCACGCTTGGTCCAGCAATTGCAGCTCCCCAGGAAAAGCGCATGTCGCCGTGGTCCGTCCGTCCGTCCGTCTAGTCGTCTACTCTACTCGCGGTCCGCGTGCCTCCCCTGGTGCCTGCTTCCCCTGGTGTCCAGCAATTGCAGGCTGGCGGCAACTATTGGTGCGCTCGCGTTGGCTGCCATCCATCCACCCGCGCCCGATGCCGACCGATCGAGATCTCGTGTGCGGTCCGATCCGGTCGATTCAGTCAGAAGTCCTCGAACTGGGAAAGGAGGGAGGGGACGGGCTCCCATCGATCGCGCTTTGTTCTGGCGCGTAGGGGCCTTTATTCCCGGCAATTAAACAAATGATTACGGGCTTTGCTCCACCAGCTAAGCAAATTCGGCGTGATCCTTCCTGGCCACCCCTGCCTGCCCTCGCCCCTCGGGGTATATATATTGCCCGCCTGCCCTGCCACGCCTTCATTCCCTACGACACCAAACCAACGGCAGCTGCAGCACAGGCACGGCACAGCACAGCACGCAGAGGAAGGAACAAGATATCAGATCAGTGTAAAAGCCAGCGAGTCTCTGGTTGCTTGAAGCATTAGCTCGGTGGTGGCCATGGCAATGGCGCAGCAAGCGAGCTTCCCCTGCTCGAATGCTACTACATGGAGAGAGCTCACCAACACGAGCTGGTGAGAGTGTGTTTGGGTTGTTGGCTGTTTGATTCTTGCAGCTCGATTCTATTTCTATTAACAAGAAAAGCGGATGTGTGTGCTCATGGATGTGTGCATTGTTGTTCAATCAGGAGGGACGACGACTACCGGCGGATGGTGATGGCGTACCTGATCGAGGCGGTGTACCTGCTGGAGCTGGAGCGGCAGGAGCGCCGGGACGCGGCGGCGGTGGCGCAGCAGTGGTGGAAGCCGTTCCACTTCCGCCTGGCGCACGAACTGGTGGACGACCGCGACGGCTCCGTGTTCGGCGCCGTCTTCGAGCGCGACCACCACGGCGTCTCCTCCGACGCCGGCAGGCCCAGCCCAAGCGGCGCGCCCAGCGCCGTGATCGCGTTCCGGGGCACGCTGCTGCGCGCGCCCACCATCCGGCGCGACGTGGAGGACGAGCTCCGCCTGCTGGCCCGGAACAGCCTCCGGGGCTCCGCCAGGCTGGCGCGCGCCGTGCAGGCGCTCAGCGCCACCATCGACCGCTTCGGCTCCGACAACGTCTGCGTGTGCGGCCACTCCCTGGGCGCCGGCTTCGCGCGCCAGGTCATCCGGATGCTCGTCGCCTCCTCCTCGCCGCGGCAGCAGCACCCGCGCCAGCAGCAGGCGGCCGCCTTCGCCGCCGCGTCGCTCGAGTCCCACCTCTTCAACGCGCCCTACCTGTCGCTGCCCATGGGCGTCAGGAGCGTCGTCAAGACGGCGGACTGCCTGCTCAAGGCGCTCCGCTCCGGCGTCGCCACCGTCGGCAAGTGGCACGGCAAGGCGCTCCGGAACGTGGCCTACGCCAATTGCATCCTCGGCTACACCAGGCTCGAGAGCACCAGGAAGTTGTGAGGATCGGATGCCTCGAATCCTCGATGCTGACTTGAACGGTTGAACCGTCCCGCCCGCAACCAAACCAAACTGTACCTATGCGAGCCGTGTGTGTATGATCGATCACCTTCACCTTGTAGTAGAAAGTACTTAGAAATTAATTCAATTCTAGCAGGAGACGAATAAGCATCTGCCCGGAGGATGCAAGGCTTTGCATGCATGCTTTGCTTTGTACAATCTTTAAATGTGAATTATATAGCAGCTATATATTGTTTGTTCTTCAAGTATATTTTGGCCCATGTTGTCTTATTTTCATTAGACCGATTGCCGAAAACTGGAAGAAACCAAGGGAAAACTATGATGAGATCGAACACGAGCCAGTGAGAAAGATCCCCTCTGCCGGCGGTTCGACGAGATTGGCTTGAAGCATTGGGCCCAACCTTGTAGCATGAATCTGTCTCAACGTAGTACACCACCACACACTAGCGCACTCTTTGAGTGCTTTTATGTCGCACACTCTTTGATCGCTTCTAGTCCAATCGATGGGCACGACAACAAGCTCCGGCCGGCATCGGCATGTAGGACAAAGGCGTCGGATCTCATCGCATTGATCGATCGAGCGGCACCGGCAGACGGTCGTGCCGGGGGGCATCCTACTGTCATGTTCTGTATAACTATGTTCGTGCTGGTTTTGAGCTTTCAACAATCAGCTATCATGGGAGGCACGAAGACAAATTATGGTCCCTTTCTGTCGTTCCTTTTCTTTTTATGTGTTCTTTTTTTGCCATACTTCACTCGTCTCACTTTGAAACTAGCTTGATTTTCCAATCTTCCAAAGGAAGACGGTATACTCTAAGGGACTATTTCTTTTTATCAGATGATAAATATGGACACTTGTGGATCAGGGCACGTTTTATTTCCTCACCAAACCAGGAGAGCCAGATTGGCTCCCTAAGGAAAGCCAGGGAAAAACTTGCTTCCGCAAGCATCGTGACAGCTGACGAAGGACCTTCACTATTCTAACTTTTTATTACCTAGCAAGGGATCCAAACAACCCTACTTGGGCTCTTCTATTTTTGGAGTCCGCCCTATAACCTCATAAGTTAGGTCATGCATAACGTAAGCACCTGGGAGTGTTAGCCTCACACAAAAGATTCACACCATGTAGGAACAGATATTTGAGACCACTATTCACATATTGGAAGCCACCGTTCATGCACTTGCTTTGTGGTCCCAAGATATTACTCCTTGCTCTTCCATGTTTCTGCTTTCCTCTCATACCCGCCACTTTCGTCTTGAGGTTCCTCATGTTCTATCTCCTGAGGCTATAGCCTCTGCTGACTGCCCTGACAACTACGGAGCACCTAATTTATACATATGGTGTTGTTCGAGCCTAGTTGAGTTTGTAGGTTTGTAACTTTGCTCATAATTGGTGGAACAATTTAGAAATTAACATTTGAAAGTCCGGCGAAACTCCCAAAGTTTCTTCCGGAGACACGGTCCAAAACTTAATGGCAGCACTTTCTTGGTTTGAAACTTCACTGTTATAACTACGGAGTAAGAGTCTTCATAAAACCCCCGGGTGTCCAGAACTAGTGTAGAACATTCACGAAACCCTCCGCAACGCGTCCTTGGAAATTTTGGACTGAACTGCCGTGCCGTTGGAACGGTAGACCCCGTACCTTTCCATTCATCGAGTTGCTAGAAAGACAACACGCCTTAGACGACGGGGTCACCGGCCTGGCCCCGTCGGTGAGCACTACACTGGGGGCACACTGGCTACCTCTACCTGAACAAGTGGGTGGAAACACGACGACTGCCCCCTCCTTTTGGCCACCACTGAGCTCATCAGTCTGGCCGGGTCCATGCGCTCACATGCAACGCACACACGGCGAGGCGGCCGGCCGGCGAAAGCAAGCACCAGGCTCCCCGCGTAAAGACAGCCGAGGAACGTACGGAGAAGCGCGACGGAGCAACCCGCAACCGGGTGGCGCGGCGGGTGGGTGAGCAACACCGCGTGGCCGGTGCGGGCTAGGGCAAGCAACCGCCAAGGCGCGAAACGCGGCCCCCACGTTTCCGCGGCCAAAATGCGGGGCCGGGACAGCGCCGCCGCCACGATGGTTTGGCCTTTTGTTGGGCGATCCGCGATTGGGTGGACGCGTGTGCCGCTTGGTTGCCGCCTGCCTGTTTCTGGGGAAATGACAGCGAGGCGCCGAGAATAGATGGCATGGCTGGCGCAGGTGACAGACGGCTACAGGTGTGATGACGCAGCACAGCCAACAGCTAGGAGCGATAAAAAAACGCAGAACAGATCGACTGCTGAAACGTAACGGCTTTGTTCTTGTTCATTGTAGAGCTAACGTTCACCCTTTTTTGCGGGTGGTGGCGTTGAACAAATAGAGGCCCTCTCTCTCCGTGTAGAGGATTCTTCTGGCCTCTGAAACTGTTTCCGTTTGCCGAGAGAGACCACGACGTCGGACGGAGCCCCCAGCCCCAGCAGCGGCCCAGCCGCGGACGACGGCAACGCTCGGGAGATGCTGCACAGGAACACCTCCCATCGCGAGGGAGCCCAAGGGGAAGCGCCGTCCTCGTCGCCTTCCGCGAGCAGTATGTGCTCCGCCGCAGTCTCTGAACTCATCTCCCACGGCATGTTTGGCTGCCTGCAACGCCTGTTTCGGCTCATCTGATCGTGTCTGCGTGCGTTTGCATTGCTCTGCTCTTCAGGGTCTTCTGGGCCGATGAGGCCTCCGTCGGTGCCGTCGGTGCGCGAGGCCCCGGACCCTCCGCCGGCGAGGCAAGGCTTCATCGTCGGATTGTAAGCCACACCCACAAAACGTAGCTGGCTACGACTATTATTGGTCAATTTTCCTGCTGCTAACGGATGGAAAATGTGGCAAAATTTTTGTTCTGATCGCGACACCGTTTCTTGCCATGCGATGCAGCTTCATGGCGGTATGTTGCTGCTGCCTAGCCGACGAAACGATTATGTGACGCGGGTGTACAGCTCCATCAAACATGCATTGTACATAAATAATTTGTGACAGTACAGTAGTTGTGATCTATGCTAGGAGTAGGCTGCATTTTCCCGTCGCAGCCACGCCTCCGTATATGTGCCTCGAATGAACATGTACAGTACGTTCTGGAAATGCAAACAGAGTCTCCCAACGTGCAGATGCTGGCTGATGAAGTGATTTACTAGACCATGCGATGCGTGGTAGCATAGCCGCCGCCAACACCTAAGGGCGCGTTTGGATCCTCGGCCAAATCTCTCCTCGCCTTGCCTGGTGAGGTATCGCAAGAGAGACACACATTTGGTTGAGCGGCGAGTTGCTTGGGAGCTTGTGCTGTGTGGTGCATAATCTAGTGCCCTCCTAAAAGTACTTATCTTTCATTAGATATTAAGTATCTAAGAGAGTACACTAAATCATGTCGTTTTGTCGAGCACACTCTAAGAAAGAACTTAAAAATCTACATTTTTTCATTAGGATCATAAATGAGATAAGAAAGTTTACAACATTTTAACCATTTCTTACGTCATTTTATTACAACATTAGAGTACTTAAACAAGTTGAATACAATAGTAGAATTAAGACAGTTTTAAATGTAAAAGAGTTTATACATTTTAGGTTTACATTTTTATCTTGCGGCGGAGATCAACATATGATCAGAGTTACAACAGAAATAAAGATTAATGGTGAATCCTTAACGTACTATCTAGCTTGTGGGTTATTGCATCTGCAGAAAGGGTTATTGCATCTGTAGAAAACATTACTAAACGTGCATCCTTATATTTAATTTTATTAGCAGTCATCATTAGTTCATTAACTAACCATCCTATGTAAGCACATATGCTACTTTCAAGCATGTGGTAAGCAATCATAATAATTTTACCATCTTTCATATTTCAGTTCTTACTACGGTACTAGACCATAGCCAAGTCGTACCGTCTCACAGAAACGGCGATTCGCGAATCAATGTATCCTAGCTGGGTACCCCGAAACACACGCCCCGCTTGTACCCCAGGCACAAACAAGACCAACACATTCCACTTCTGTCACGGGGTCCAAGTCCCCGTCTAAACTTAGATTCCAAGCCCCCAAACTTGAGATCCGGTCTCAATATGGTGCTTAGACCTTTCCCCGCTTCCAATTAGTCGGTCTGGAAAGAGTCGAAACCCACGACAAGAGCGTAATGAGCCTTCTCGCTCCCATAAGCAAGTATGTGTTCAGGATAATAAGTCTATGACTTGACTACCATCCACAACAACGGACGGTCCTCAATCGACACAGGCGGAACAAGTGCAATCCGAGCCTTGCTCGAATGCCTATCCAAGTCTAGATCCAGAGTACCATTTCGCCCGGTCTTCAATTATCCTTTATATATATTCCTTGTGATAGTAATATAATAACAACAATAATACCTTTCTTATCTCTCGCGAGTGACAGGTAATCATTCGACTTCTACCAGATTTTATAGCATAGCAATCTACACGATCCTAACATACTAGTAGGACTCATAGGATAAGGATATATATATATGCAAGTGAGTTTCATTCAACTTCTCAAAACTTAATGCACAAGCATAAAATAAAGTGCAGAATATTAGAGGTTATGCACCAGGACTTGCCTGGGCAAGATATAACTAAGGATTTGCATTCCACCGTGGCGACACGATCACCAAGGCACCATCCTCATGCTACTCCGATCGTCTCCACGATTCATCGTTGTTCCTATTATGACATACGTGGATGCAACGCAGCGACGCAATTAATCAACGGTAACCGCAACTCTTAAAATACGATTACGCCTCGTAAGCTAACGAGCTAGCTCTAATGGCTAACGCACTAGGCTACGTATCCGTGTTGTCAAGTAAGGCTTCATTTCTGAAAAATGTTTTAGTTTTACAACCCAAGGTGTTTTGATATTTTATTGATTATATATATATATATATATATATATATATATATATATATATATATATATATATATATATATATATATATATATATATATTGAACTAGGGCTCATTTAGCTACCTTAGCAAACTAATTATTACAGAGCTACAAAAATTACAGTAAGCACCTAATAATGGTAGGAATCCACTGTGAAAGTTTTAGAGTCAACACTATTATCAATTTATCATGAAAATTCTTATAAGTTTATATCTTAATAATATTAAGCATCCCAATTTAATTAGATAGCCCCTGAAAATACTATGAAACTATGTGAACAAGACATACCAGCAGATAGATCATGATTTTAGAAACCTAATAAATTAGTTTCAAAATTTTTGGACAGGTACATAAATTGATATTGAAATTACAAGTTTGCTTAGAAACTAAATTAGAAAAATGCTTTAGAAAACAAAAAGGGCCAGCGGCAAGCATTCGGCCCAGCAACCCATTGCAACCCGCGCGGAGCGTGGCCGCGCGCCAGTAGGCCGGCCCAACTAGCCCACTGCGCGAGCGCTCCGACGCATTTGCAAAAGACTCCTCAGTCTAACAAGTTATTACTAGGCACTATGCGCACTATTGCAGAAGAGACATGCTTCGCACCTAACACCCTGTAAAAACTCGTCTCTGCAACGGCATGCCCCTAGGCGCGTGCGCGCGACGATGTGGCTCACCGACAGCATACGGCGGTTACGCCGGGCAACCTAGTGGCGCTCCAGTGATACCAAGGGGTCAACTGAGCTCTATGGCCAAACGCGCAAGGATGGCGGCGGTTGGGAGCTTAACGGTGCACTACCGAGGCCTGGTCTCGACGACGGGTAGAACCATGCGGCGACACGACTATTCCGGCAGCCTAAGATACTATCAGGGTAGTAGAGATAGCAGGTAAGCACCAGTAGCTCATCGGAATTTGTGCTACAGTGACGGTTGAGGCGGAGGAGTGCCGAGGTGGCCTGGCCACGTGCGAGCCACCGGGGCGACGGTGCTCCAGGCTGGACACCCATGCGTCCCATGTCTTCGGCAAGTGCCCTGGCCAAATGGCGTGAGCACCAGATAGGGAGGTCAAAGCGAGCTTGTGGATACAAACAATTGAACCCATTCGGACCTTATCCCAATTTCACTGGCATGGCGGCGCACCTGGCCGGCGGCGAGAAAACGCTAAATTGGCGGCCAGTAGTGCTCGGTTGCGCCAAGGTGAGGGTCGGGATGCTAGCTGGCTTTCCTGTCTAACTGCTAGAACGCTAAATTGAGGTGTGGAGCCCCGAACCGCATGTATTTGTCGTGCGAAGCGGGGCGATTCTGTCGGCGACAAGGGCAGGCGGGGGCGACAGCTCTTCAAGGCTATACCTGCTTCGGTCGAGGCTGCGTTAATGAAGCGAGACGTTCGCACGGGGAAGACTCAGAGAGAGAGTGTCGTGGAGCACCGTGATGGGACTGCTTGGCCATGGCGGGACGCAGGTGACAGCATTGATGCAGCGATCGCATGCAGGGTCGTCTCACAGGGACGGTGCAACAAAACGATGCGAGGAAGGGCAGTGACACCGCGACAAGGGCATTAGTGCGACGTGATTACGGAGGCAGGCAGCGGCTCGGCGAGTAGGTGGTTCAAGTGACAGAAAGAGTGCCACGTCGGCTAGACGAAGGCCGCCGTGACATCGGTCTAGCCTACGCACGTCCAGGATGGCAACGCACACGCGACGGCCACGCAGCAGCAGCCCGGCATCGTGGAAGGCGACTGCGACCAACCCCTAGCCCAATGCGTGGCCGGCAGCCAGCAAGGCCGGCCACGAGCACGATCGTGGCCAGGAGCGGACAGGCATCGACAACGTGTGCGTGTGGTGACTGCGGACTCAGGCCGTTCGACCGCCACTGGTGTCGTGTACGCATTTTAAAGCAACTCAAGAGTTGTTGATCCTCACGTCTGGAACTCAACCAATTTCACTACTGTAAAGTCCACACTACCGATTATCTAACGAAGCAATCGTCAAGATCAAAGAGCAGTTAGGGAGGGAGATACACGAATGCCAACCTGAGCTCGTCCCCGAAGTGCCAGTTCATGGACAGAACATCAATGACATAGTTCACAGCGTGTTTTAATGAAGTTTAGGCAATTTTTACGAGAGCAATGTGACACCCAACACAACAATCACCTATGCCATGCTCAAGTACTCACTTTGATGCGATCAACAATACCAAAACATGCTGCTAGTGTTTAAACATTTTTTTAGAAATTTAATGTCAAGACAGCATTGTCTTACTATTTTTCCCATACTTAGAAAAGTTAAGATTCAGTTCGAACTAATAGTCATTAACACTTTTATTATAATTTTTAAAAGGCCTAAACCCTATTAACTCCAACCCACAAGCATTTCATGCAATGGTCCATACTCCATACTAACCCATAGGAACAAAATATTTAAGCATTAATTAATTATTTTGCCCACAATAAATCGCCAAAAATAGTACTTTAAACGTAAGTTCAAGTGTTTGTCGTCTTAACGAAAAGAACTTATCTTAACTTCAAATTTGATTTTTGAGCTACCAAGAGCACTAGTTAACAATATTTATTTTGATTTTTCTCAATCATGAAAGTGAGTCACATAGAATTTGTTTATCATTTTAGATAAGTTTTAAACTCTTAAACCCAGCAAACTTATTTTGCTAATCTCTTTTAGGTCTTAATCTTGGTGCTAAGCAAACTTGTAACACCAGGGTGTTACACGCTGGCAAGCAAAATCTTTGCCGGTGCCGGAGACCGTATTCGACTCGTTGGGCTTGGCGAATTTGTTGGATTCCATGTCGATAAGGTTAATTAAGGTTCCCCTAGGAAACCAAACGCGCCCTAAGCCTTCTTTCCCACCTTTCTATCTTGCAGCCGCCGGAGCAGGCCACTTCCGTGCCGCAAGGGTGGTCCGTATCCAAACCACTTTTTTTTTTAAAAAAAAAGAGGTTTGGCTCAATACTGTCCATTTTTTTTCATTTCAGGGTTTCTCTAAATTTGGATGTTACCACTTAGCAGGTTGTTATACTAAACCTCGATACAATCGTGACAATAGCTTCTGCATACCAAGCTTCAATAAAATCAAGACGTCTCCATCGTCCTTTGTTTTTTGAAATCAGGACTCCTTGTATAATTTCATCCATCTCAATGTCCCTTGGGGAATCATTTTGGTGAATCCTCCCCCTCATTGGTTGCCGATGTTGTGGTGAACTCGTAGGCGGTGTTGTCATAAGGTCATTTTTATCGTGTGGTCAGGTGGTATTCTTTGTTTTCTATATTTCACTTTTTTATTCCTGTGCGTCACAACAGAAGCAACATAAATTTTCACAAAATGTCTAATCTTTTATGAGCATTCTCTGGCTCGTGTCTTTTATCATTTTATCTCAGTTGTTTGCCAAAATCGAGATGTGCGGGTTCATATCCATGCTTCAGGGTGTTCGGCTGTACTACTTCTCGCTTGTTTCAGCTTGTTTCAGCTTATTCTCTCTCACAAAATACTATTGAATCATCCGAAACAATCCAAAATTTACTGTTCAGCCTATCAGCCGAACGAGGTGCGTCACACACTCATTCATTCCTAATGTGTATTGATTGGAGGAGATTATTTTGTTTCGAAACATGGCCTAA
Organism: Miscanthus floridulus; assembly: GCF_019320115.1. Lineage (NCBI taxonomy): Eukaryota > Viridiplantae > Streptophyta > Magnoliopsida > Poales > Poaceae > Miscanthus > Miscanthus floridulus. Next base: position 134,424,663 of record NC_089582.1, on the reverse strand, counting down.
TGGATGTAGGGAAATCCATCAATATTTATATACTTGCTTGATTGCTTTATAAAAACAGAAAGGGTCGGTTATGAATTCTCGGTTGTCCTTTTCACCTTAGCAGTTAACATTGTAACGAGGTGACGATCAGATACTTCCTTTTATAACTAATTATTTGTTAGCGTCGGACCTTTATTTTGCGAGTCCAAGTGAATATGTGTTTGAAACAGGAGTCCAGGATCAAGTACATACGCATACTAATGAAATAGAATGGTACACGAGCTTTATTGATTATGAAAACAACATCTTACAACAATCAGGTCCTACTACAACGTAACAGAAATTATTCCATAGGCATGCTTATGCTTGAGTGATGTCGAAACTCTACATACTAGCAACTCTATCTCCTAACAAGTCTTCAAGGCCTCACGTAACTCCTACGAGCTGTTTCGTTGCACCTGGGTAGCACAAACATAAAAAAGAAATAAAGCTGTAGACGTTACCAGTGGGAGATAAATTTAAACTAATTCCATTTACATTTGCGTTACTGTGGAAGGAACCAAACAGCTCGCGATTCCTTATGGTTTGTTTCCTCGACGCATTTGGATTCTGTATCTAGGAGTCAACAACGAGTGAGCACAAAAATAAAAGTGTATTTATTCCCATCACATATTTGGTAAATTAATGACAATTCAAATAAAAAAACTAATAAATTTTATGAAGTATTTCAGTGACTAACGATTATGAAAAAGGCAAACAAAATGCGAACCCCCCCCCCCCCCCCCCCCCCCCCCCGGGGGGGATTTTTTGTGTGATAAAGACTATGGCAAAATGACTTGGTAGTAAGTTTTTGTCTTTTCATAAATTATGTAACTTAAGTATTAGAGAAGTCTTGTATGAGCAACGAATCCGACTCTATGTAATTAGGACATACAAATCGAGCTATTTGAGCCAATTTATCATTTTCAACGCCTAAAGGCCTAATCCTCTGGCCTGAAATATAATGCATTTTAGCATTCAAAATTGATCCTCAAATATAATGCATTCTAGAGGATAAAAAATAATTTTACATCAAATATTTTCCATTTATCAACCAATTACCATTAATCACGTTGATGATAGTGTCTGATTAGGAAATAAAATAAATGTACTTACGTCTTTTATGTTCTTTCTTAATTTATCTTAAAATTCTTAAAATACACTATCGGCCTGTTCGCTGGTTGGTTTCTGGGCTGGTTTAGGTTGGCTGGTGCTTGTTTATTGTGAGAGAAAAACATTGTTGGCTAGTTGGTTTAGGTTGACTGAAACCAACAAACGAACAGGCTGTATATTACGTAACAGAATGAGTACTTAATCCGACCTTCTAGGCAAGGAGTGCTCCAAGCATCGATCTCCATCCCAGACACTCAAAATCGAAGGCAAGTTTGCCTGGGTCCAAACAAAACAAACCTACATCTAAACAAAACAAACTCTATGCTGTTGCCTAGTACTTTGGAAGGTCATGCTTACTGCACGCCGCAGCTTTTTGGAAAGTTCTAGGACTGTTGCTCTGGATGCCATCCAAACACATCCTTTGTATCCGATGGCTACTTGCGTGGCCAGCTGTCAGAGCAGCTCCACAGCATGTTCGCTTGCTCGTAGATGATCGTAAATTTCTAGCTAGAAATAGTGTTTTTCTCTCACACCAAACCAGCCAGTAGTAAATAATTCACGATCGTTTACGGCCTCCCGAAGAGGCTGCCAGTGTCGAAGTGCAGAACAAAAGTCGAACCGTAGAGGAAAAATTGAACTTTTCACACTAGAGTGTTTGGTTGCTGGATGTCAAACCTCAAAATCGACCTTTTAGTATGGCCGGAACCGTGAGCTCAACAAATGCATATAATATACAAGTCACATAGCCTTTAGTATAAGATGTGAAAGTTGATCAGTTTTGTGAAGTAGAAAGTTGTACTTATTTTTTTCTTGACTTGAACATAGGTCTGGTTTAGTTCCTAAAAATTTTTATCCTAAACTATCACATCGAATTTTGTGACACAGGTATGGAGTATTAAATATAGACAAAAAAAAAACTAATTGCACAATTTGGTTGGAAATCGCGAGACGAATGTTTTAAGACTAATTAGTCCATGATTAGCCATAAATGCTACAGTAACTAACATGCGCTAATGATTGATTAATTAGGCTTAATAAATTCGTCTCGCAGTTTCCAGGCAAGCTATGTAATTAGTTTTTTTTATTAGTATCCAAAAACCTCTTCCAACATCTCCAAAACACGAACTAAACACAGCCATAGGCTATAGCAAACAAATCTTACACGCCAATTATGTTGCAAAAGAAAATTAATTTCACACTGGAGCTGCGCTAAGCTGTTTGCCACCAGAATTCCGGTGGTCCCTCTCTAGTCACAACCCGACAAAGGCCGGCTCAAAGTTGGAGCCCATCAGCGTCCACGGCCAGCCCAGTCCAACGAACCCAGATTTTCAAAACACGACACGAGCCCGCTCCCGGCGACCATGCCGGTGGTGCGGCAGCGGCGGCGCAGAGCTCGACTGCCAGCCACCTGCAACCGGAGCAGGTCCGGCACCGGCAGAGCGATGCCTGCGCCCGCCGCACCCGTAACCGCCAGGCTGAAGAGGGAAGACTGCCCCCGCACCAAGCACGACTCCCTCTTCTCCCCATGGAAGGTACGAACTCCCCGTCTCCTCACTAGTTCTCCTTCTCGCCATCTGCTCCTGTTTCTGGCGCGAGCTGGCTGAGGGCACGATGCAGTTCACGGGATCTGGCTCCCCGACCACCAATTCTTCATCTCGCCTGTGAAACCCGGTGTCCAATCTGGAAATTCTGGGTTCTTGGTTGGCGCCCCATCTGCGCCTCAACCCCTCACTTATCCCATTTCCAGGTTCTTGTCGGGCCGTCGGACTGGAGGGACCACGCTGCCGGCAAGGAGGGGGTCCAGAGGTACCGCATCTGCAACCTCCCGGACAACTTCCCCGGCCTCTACGAGCTAGGCGTTGCCGGTGCGGCCGACGAGGGCGTCAGGGCCCGGAGGCGTGATGCGCGAGGCGTCGTCGTGGTGTACCTCGGGCAAGCTGACAGTGTCCGGGCGAGGCTGCAGCAGTATGGCCGCTCGGGGTCGCATCTGGACACTGCGAATTCGCTGGGTTCTGCTGGTAGAGATGCGGCGAATGCGCTCGCCGCGGGTCCTGGACTGTTCAGAGAAGTGTTCTCCAGAGGCTACTCCGTCGTGTTTCGATGTGCGCTGGTAAGCGTTTCTATTGATCCTTTTTCCATTCTAGGATTTGCGGGGCAGTGGAACTCAGACATCATTTTGCAAGTGTAGTAGTGTACATTAACATGCCAATGATGTCTGCGTTCTGAATGAGAGTCTAGTTTGAAGGTTTCTAAACTGCAAAGAACGCTATGATTTAGATGCCCACAATATTTAAGTAGCCTCCCATACATAGATAGCATTATGTTCAGCTGATAGAGTGATATTGTGTATATGTGTTCACATGTTTCGTTCTGACAAATGTTATGCTTGCTCACTTCATCCATTTCACATTGTTTCTTGCTGAATGTACACTTTGCTTGATTTTTTTCATAAAGAATTATCATTATTCTTCAGCAGTTGAATTGTTAAATGGTTTGCCCTTAGCTTGTATAAATAGGGCAGACCCAGTGCCGGAGGCTCCCACATGAGTGGGGTCTGGGGAAGGGAAAAAACGAGGCAAGCCTTCCCCCCGGGTCTGGGGAAGGGAAAAAACGAGGCAAGCCTTCCCCCCGCAAAATCTGCGGAGAGGCTGCTTCGAACCCGCGACCTGGTGACTCAATGAGACACCTCTCACCACTGCACTAGACCTGCCCTTCTTAGCTTGTATAAATAGAGTAATAAAAATACTTCCTCCTAAAGGTTTCTACTTTCTAGTCTTACCCTCACCGTTTCCTGCAGTGTTACATTCAGAATTGCACTTAACTACAGTTGAACTATCAATATGCTGTTCCACATGAAAGTGCCTAATTTTGCTCACCTGTTCATGGAAAACTACTTGGGGATATATTTGTGTCGTGGCATTCCCTAACTAGATTTTTTTTTACGTTTTAATATCAAGATGTACACCAAATACAAGCGAACCTGGAATGGAACAGGAATTACAAACCCGACCCCCCCCCCCCCCCCCCCCCACACACACACACACCCCCACACACACACAACACACACACTCATTCATTCCTAATGTGTATTGATTGGAGGAGATTATTTTGTTTCAAAACATGGCCTAATGGATGTAGGGAAATCCGTCGATATTTATATACTTGCTTGGTTGCTTTATAAAAACAGAAAGGGTCGGTTATGAATTCTCGGTTGTCCTTTTCACCTTAGCAGTTAACATCATAATTTGATTATTATATGAGTGGTCTTAACATTTTCCATTCTTTTTTGTCCTTTCTACTGTTGGAAACAAACAGATGGACAATAAACAAGAAGCTGAGAAGACTGAAGCACTACTGCTGAGAGTATTTGATTATGCATGGAACAAGCTTCAGAATAGTGCTTGTCGCCGGGAAGAAATACTGCACAAGTTAGAACTGCGAGCAGCCAACCATAGATCTCTACTTAGCAGAGTAAGTGACATGAAACAAAAAATATTTGGAGAGAAAGCAGGTATAAAGATAAAGGGAAGTGCGTCAGCTAACACCTCGCCTGGCATAATTAAAAGTATGCTCCCAAGGGTTCGTACTATTGTTCGTTTCAGACCTCAGGTACTTAACTCTGAGGACAGTGAAGGTGAGATGACTGATATTCCCTGGAAAAAAAATATCTGATATTCCCTGTGCAAATAGACAAGCACATAGAAGGAGGTCCGAAGGATACAAAGTAAAAAAGATTGATGTTACAAAACGGAGAACTGTGCCGATACAGGATTCTAACTCTGTTTATGGAGTGGTGCTCGAAGATGGTTCTTCTTGTCTGGAGCACCCAGTTCATGGAAGGAAGAGGTGCAGCTTACACAAAGGTAAAAGAGTCAAAGGCAGCCCAAAAAGTTCACCTACTAGCTATCCTTGCCAAGTTGAGATTGCAATTCCTGAGTTCGTACCTTGTCTAACTGAAGATTTGGACAGCTCAGTTCCGAAACAGGAAAGCAAAATACTGGAGGAACCTTTGAGGCACACCAATAGCTTCGAATCAGAAAAGGTGAATACTGGAGAAGCTTCTACAGAAGATGGAACACGTGAAATCTCCAGGGATGCTTGTATCTTAGAAGAGAAGGTTTCCCATGCTGAATCTGAGTCTCAGGAGCAGCCTTCTGGGAGAATGTGGTTTGAGCTGCTCAAATCACAGAGGAAACCGGCGAGCAAACAGCCATCAAGAGGCTCAGGATCTCAGATAACAGCAATGACAGATAACAGGCCTTGCAAAATGGTGTCAATTGCAGGAATGGAAAGGTGTGAGGAGGACAGTGGAATAGAGGCCACTGGTGCTTCGTTTTCTAGAAGCTCAGGATGGCCGTGTACCTGTGGCGCCCGTACATCAGACGGTTCACCTTGTATGAATAGACCGGTTGAAGGGAGGAAGAGATGTGCATTGCACAAAGGGCAAAGAGCAGCATTCCTCCCTACACCATCGGTGTAATAGACAGGACGTTTTTTTATTCTTACATCCAATTGTTGTGTTCGCACTTCTGTTAGCAAATTGAAACACAGAAGGTTTTTTTTCATAAAGTTCTTTTTCTCCCAGTGAAGGTTGATCATTCATATTTCATCATGTGTCCCAAAAAAGACTACAGACATTCTGTAACTGTATTTGATGGATTCGTAGAGAGCTGAAGGATGAATGTCTTATGCTGAGCATTGCTCATCTGATGGGATTAATTTCTTCATTTTCTACGTCATTAATTTTTTGCGCTCCAGTAAGGCTACAGGATTGTACGCTTCCTGCCCTTAAAAAAATCCTTTTTATTCACCCCAGCTTTCCTTTTTTTTTAAGCAAACACCCCAGTTTTCCTTTTTTTTTTAGGAAACACCCCAACTTTCCTGGATCATCAACGAGGCAAAATCGGTTTGATGGCCCAGACGGCCAGACCAACGCCAGACGCAGCCCCATTTGGCAGAAGATTTCACGAATTCGCAGAAAATTAGTTTGACGCTATAAAGTTCTCGTGGGCCTGCGGGTCCAAATTTGAAAGCATCATCTGCCCGAGCGTCCGCACGCACCGCATTGGCCACCGGAAAAAACGCCGAGAAGATTGCAAGCCGCAGCCTTCGCCTTCGCTCCACCCATCCATCGCCCCGTGCTCGCACGATGCTCCGATCCCAACTCCTCCGACCCCCACGCCTCTCCCTCGCCGACCCCGTCTCCACCGACATCAGCTGCAGCCGTGGCGGCGGCCGCAGCCGCAGCCGCCCGAAGCCCAAGACCATCGCATTCCCGCCGCCGCCCCTCCGCCGCCTCGTCTCCACCTCCCTGCGCCGCCTGCTGCCCCGCCCGCGGCCCCTCATCGTTCTTCCCGGCGGCGGGGGCGGCGGATGGATTAGGTTGGGCAGGAGGAGAAAGACACCAGCCGAGACGGTTGCTGCGGTCGCGCTCTCCCTGGCACTCGGCGGCGACAGGCTCGCGGCGCTCGCGGAGGCCTGGAATGCGTCCGGCCTGGGCCAGGTGCTCGACGTATGGGCCGCAGTGTTGGATAGAGGGCGGAGCAGGCGAGGCGGCGGGCTCCGGCGGCTCGCGGCGTTCCTCCTCGGCGTCGTGGTGTGCGCGCTCGTCTGCCACATTAGGGGCGCGGCGTTCTTGGAGGGGATCCAGAAGACCGGCGGCAGCCGGAAACTAATGCGGATTTTCCTGCATTGATGGATTTCTTCATTTCTTGTTCGTCTGCTTGAGAAGTTGAGATTGAGATACTTTTTCCTCATCAGAGTTTTTTTATGAGGATGGATAGTGTTCCCGTTCTTCGGAGTTGGGATGCCGATTTTTATTTTTTTTGGAAAAATGTGTGATGCCGATTTATAAGACATTGGATTGTTTATACGATTTGATAGTTCCTGGCTCTGTGGCCGAAACAACTTCAGCTGTGACGGTGGATCAGCTTTGTTTTACTATAGTTTCTCTGGTTAGAACCCCATGCGATATCCTACAAGGCTTGTTCGGATGCAGTCAGATTGCATCAATCCACGTGTGTTGAGATGCATGGAAAGTCAGATTCGCATCAATCAACATGTGTTGAGATGCATCGAAGTGGAACTTAAAAGTAAATTCTACCTCAATCCACCCAAACCCACATGGATTGAGATGAATACGATAGCACCTAAAAGGCCTTGTTGACGTATAGCGTAGCGCTAACAGGATTACAGGATGAGTACATATTTCCAGACCCTGTGAATGGCACTTAATATGACAGATAGCTCGGTGGTTCACCCGGTCACCCCTCAAAACTGAACAAAAACCATCACCAACACAGGACCTTGGCTCTTGAGATACAAATGCTATCTTGCAGCAGGCTGTCAGCAGAGCAAAAAACCTACAAATTACAATCCTACAGGGCGGTATCTGAGTCCAAAAAAAAGTGTCCCGGGAATTGTTACCAATGTCTCAACATCAACCTAGCACATCACCGCATAGATAAGTTATCAAAGATGTTATGATTGAACAATGTGTTAGCCATGATGCCGGGAGTCAAGAGCTGTTATCGCTGCACCAGGATGCTATTGCAATCTCTTCTTCTTGCTTTGCCTTGGGTCCTCATCAAACATAACAAGCTCGTCGTCGTCGTCGTCTTCAACAACTTGAGCGCTGCTGGATCCAACATCCAAAGGATTTTCAAGAGCATCAAAATTCTCCTTTGCCTCTAATATTTCGTTCAGCTTACGCTTCGTTCCAGGCTTCGCTGATATATCCTCAGCAGTACCATCAACATCTTCTGTATTGGATGAAGATGGAACTGATCTATTCTCACCATTACTGGTAATTTGCTTATCAACTGGGCCAGACCACCCAGCAAGAACCATTCCGTCAGGCTCCTTTTCTTCATTGAACTCATCCCTGCATTGACCATTCAATTGATGAAGATACAGAATTGTGTATCGGCGCAATAGTATGGAATTGCAGCATATGGATACCATTTTGTATCTGTAGGATACAAGCAATTTGGCATCCAGTAATCAAAGAAATGGAATATCTCAATATGTATCTAGCATATAAGCAAGGTTAATTCAAAATAAGAGCAAGTTACACAATACCATGCTGCTCTAGTTTCTGTAGATGAGTGTAAGGTATGGCATATCTCATTACGTATCTAGCATAGAAGCAAGGTTCATTCAAAATAAGGGCAAGCTACATAATACGATGCAGCTCTAGTTTCTGTAGATGAGTGTAAGGTATGGCATATCTCATTACATATCTAGCATAGAAGTAAAAGGTTAATTCAAAACAAGGTGCAACAAGTTACATAATACCATGCAGCTCAAGTTTCTTTAGATGAGTGCAAAGGTACACAGAGGCCAACCACCAAGGTTTCCAAAGAAATGGAACCATGAAATTATAGGGTGCATAGTCTGTGAAAGAAGAAAAGAAGAACCTGTGTTTGATGTTGATATTGCATTTGAGTTCCTGATGCAAATCCTCGACCGTAAGCGTTGTACCATTTAGAACTGGAGTTGGAAGTTCAGCCAAGACCTGCAATAATGGATCAACTAAGCAGGGCATAAACACAACTAAGGGCTGCAAGCTTAAAATTTAAGTTTATACAAATCAACTAAGCTGATCATGAACACAACAAAGGGCTGCACATTTTTAAGAAACAAGAATTTTAGAATATATGCCACAGTGCATACAACTGACTTTTCTTGAGCAGGAAAGTTAACTTAGAAAGTATCACAGCACCTTTTCGAGGTTTAAAGCATAATTTGCAATCTCATCCTCCTCCAAATCTTCACCATCCTCAAAAACAAGTGTGGCACCAACCATTATCAAAGGGAGGTTCATTCCAAGTTTGCTTTTTATAACTTTTTCAATGACTTCCCGGAGCTTTGTTGTCTTAGTATTAACCTCCAGCACAAGTGGGGTCTGTTGCGTTCAGTTTTACTTCATGTCAGTGCCGAAGAATCAGAAAAAATGTAACAAAAGCCTAACTCGAAAAGTACTTACCTCAGAGCAGACATAGCATGATTTACTAGGTTCAAAAGGCTCAACAGGCATCAAGAGCATCTTCCTTGCTGGATGCTCAAGACAGTACGTCATTCTGTAAAACATGACCATGAAGTTACATTACTTCTATTTTATACATGCCCAAAAACAAATAGGAAAGCAACAGGATAAATTATATACAATGACAAATTGATAAAGAAAACAAGTTCCGTAATAGTCTAGATTTCACAACTTTGACTCTTCAGAAGCAAGCATAAACAGAAACTAAGCATTTGACATGAACAGCAAATCTTAGATAGAAACCATTGGTGCAAGAAAAATACAATGTGAGAGGTTTAGAATGTGGTTACCTATAATCTTGATAATCACCCTTGAGCACTTTAATTGCTTCGATGACGATTAGACCAGCTATTATAGCATTAGTAGTTGCCACAGCATGAACTATATTTCCAGCAACACCTTTAGCTTCGAAAAGGCTATGCAGTGGTATTCCAAAAGAGGAAGCTCTGATATTTGCTGCAGCAGTAACAAACTCGACAGCCAATTGGTCATCCTTGTCAAAAATAAGGCTCCCTATTTCCTGAAAGAGAAAATCAAGCCTGGATTAATTTCTATATAAAGAAAAACTTTAAGATGTCATACAACTCAGAAAAGAAAGCATATGAACCTTCTCTCTTTTCTCAAAAAATAATTTTAAAGCCTCCACGAACACTCTTGAATTGTCAGCAAGACTCCATATCTCTTGTGAATTCCTAAGGCCTAGGGACACCATAGCAGACGGATCCTGCTCGTCATTCATGTGATCCTGAGAACGACCATTTTGCTGAACAGCACCTTCAGGCAATGCATCTCTAATGTATATTGGGTTTGGCTTTCTCCGATTCTTCCAAGTTTCCTTATTATCCAAGGCAACTTCAATGTTGTAACCAAATACGTGGTCATATATTCTCTGGGCGTATTGCTCAAGATCTTCATCTAAACTCCTTTCAAAAACATCTGTTTTTGAACTAGTATCATCTTTCGAGTGCACATTAAGATCATTATCCTGTTTTTTATCACCAAATAGCTTTGCAAAAAGCAGGTCTTTCGCCCAAACGATGCAATGAACAAACTGCAAAGATATAAAATCAGTCATTAGTGCTAAACCTAAGAAGCCATCAGATTCTATCATACTATAACATAATTGTAAATGCACAGCAGTATAACCCCAACAAGCTAACATGCTGATATTTACGTGCTCAAGGAAAAATGTTGATATTTAAAAATTGAACTGCGTCAGAGATGCCAAAAAACAAATTGTCTGTAAGAATACAACGGCATTCATGCCCATCTAAATCCAATAAAACATTGGATTGAAATAACTTGCCATAAAAATGGGGAAATAATTATTTTTTCGTATACAAAAATATGCAATACATAATAGTTTACATTTATGAATCTGAATAGCAAACACATTCCACAAGATGTTCAAAACAATGAAAAACTAAAGGATTAGAAACTTACACTTGCATGCATACAATAACACAAAGAAAAACAAGAGCGGATATGCAGCATAATAAACTGTCCAACAAAACAAATAAATAAAAAGTTGAGCCAGAGAGGTAACCTTTGATGGTGTGCTTGTAATTGTGCAGACAGGATATGATTTAGGGACAGGCTTTGGTTGACACTCATAGCACTCTGTTTTACCCTTGACATGAACAGTAACCTGAAATGTATGGAATGGAAAGTACTTTGAGCAAAGCATTAGCTTGGAGTAATATGCAGGGTGGTGCTGATTAAGTTTGTTATTAGTGACAAATATTCGACACGTTTGAGTTAACAAATGTATAGTTTATTCCGATGAGAATAAACAATGTACCGGATTTCATATGTATACTAAGAGGCAATGGCCAATTGATAAAGACCAAAATCAATGCGTACATTTGATGATATATTGTGATACGCTGACTTGTACATATTCCACCAGCATTGCAAAATTACTGAATGTCTCAAGCTTCAAATTCTGAGAGCACCGGTTGCACACTACCAAAATCCAATACAATCATCATATCTAATTATATTACTAACCAAAGAAAAAAAAAGAACACACAGCGACAGCGCATATAATATGTACAAATTGTATCAAACCATCAGAAATCCGCTTGAATCTTGCAGATGATTTATAATCATATTTTGGTGATCCCTAAGTCCTAACTGCTAAATAAACAACCATTTTAAAGAGGTATAGTAAAATTACATAGAAGAAAGAAAAATGTCATATCAAATTCCGAGTTAAACTAGCCTATCTAGACCCCAAAGTTCCATCTGATTTTATCAGCATCCTCTCTGTAAGACTAAATGACGTTTATTATCTTAATTTGCGGGCATAAATAAACAACCAGAACAAGTTAATGCTTAATGCTAGTTGAGTGTCAGCATACCCTCTCAGGCCACTAAATTTACCCTGGAGATTTCATAGCAGCAATATACTTCTAAGAAAATGACCACATATACACAACAACAACAACAACAACAACAACAACAAAGCCTTTAAGTCCCAAACAAGTTGGGGTAGGCTAGAGTTGAAACCCAACAGAAGCAATCAAGGTTCTAAATAAAAGAATATCAAAGGCCTAGACAAAACATTTATCTATGACTCTGAAATTCCGTTGCCTTTGTAAAGAAATTCGGATTTACCGTTGTGAAAAAAAGACAACATCTATCCCAGGGATCATTATGTAATCTATGGCAAATGCAGAACATCTAAAACCAGAAAGGTGAACATCTATAATAAACAATATTGCAGTGTCACTGACAGAAGAAGATACGCCATCAGAGTTTCTCTAAGGATAAAATATGTTGTGTGCTAGTTGAGAATTCAAAAAGTTGCACACTAGCTGAGAATTCAAGACAACACTGCTAGTAAAAGAAAAGGATATGTCAAAAACAAAAACCGTTGTTACTGACATGTAACTAGATACCTCACAACTTACATGCTTCGTACATATAAAAAACAAAAACAAAAAAGTTATAGGCCATCAGTATGAAATAAAATCACAAGGAATACATCAATATGAAATAAAGCTATAAGCATATACTTTTTTTAAAAACAAATCAGGCAGGAGAGCTGCCAATTATATCAAAGAGAAGAAGCCAAGACAGGGTAGTACAACGATACAACAGTGACCCCAAAGGGTCTAGCAACAGCAACATCTATAAGCATATACTAGCACAAGCGATTTTGAGACTGCGACTGCAGTATTTGGTTGCCTTACCTGTCCCAAAAAACCAGTAGTGCCACTTTCAACCAAAGGAACTTCAGCAGCAAGGCAAAGGCGGTTAACATGGCGTCTAGCATCCAAGTTATCAAGACCATTCAGAACAACATTAAATTGCTTGAAGAAATCAACATTGAAATGAGAATCCTTCACGTTTGCATGGTATGGTGTTATATTGATATTTGGCCTAAATTTCAACACAGCATCCCGAGCAACCTGGCAACACCAATGGTATAAAACAGTGTAAGAAAAAAGAAACAACAATAGGGTGATTACAAGAAAAAACTATTAAATGGATAATTATTCTAGTCATATGTGAAACTCACTTTAGCTTTTGACTGCCCAACATGACTCTGCCGAAACAAAAACTGTCTATTCAGATTGCTAACTTCAATTGTATCCAAATCAATCTGCAGAGAAAAAGGTTGGATTAATTGGGTGCACCATCTGAGATGAAACAGACAGATTTTTATTACTACCATCAGTAATAAGGGAGTATAATCTTTACAAATGCATACTTACCAAACCGTCAAGATATAAGAGGGAGAAAAAGCCATAATAGGAGTCAAATGATAGGCATCAAAGTAATGAAAAAAATTACAGATGCAGCAGAAAATTTTTATCTCCCTGTGATATGCCATATGCAGTAAGATAAATGGTTGTTTTCCTGCGCAATATTTAATATAAGTGAAGCAAATGATAGAAAAAAAGGCCACACAAAGTGCTAAAAGGTACTACACAAGGTGGGGTCTTGTAAGGGAATTTATAGACAGCTCTGAATTTTCTTATTTTACAAGGAGGTTGATTCAAACCCGGGACCTCCTTGACACTTTTTTTTGGGATGTGGGCCTTTTTTTTTGGGGGTGGGGGGGGGGGGGGGGGGGGGGGGGGGGGGGCAAATAATAGATGGCACAAAAATACGTTTGCATCACCCTGTGCTATGCTAAAGGCAGCAAGATAGAGGTTTTGTAGCTTGAGAATTAATTCTGATTTATAAGCCCAACCGGAAACTAGTCTAATGGGTCATAGCGATAAAAGGAAATAGATTCGTAGATATCTCAAGCACATTGATTTGTGTACTTTGGTTACCTAAACAAGGACTAGGATGTGTCCATTTATAAACTGGTTACAAACTACACTGAACCTAAGTAATTAAGGAAAAAAATGAAATGTTTCATACCAACATAAAAATAAGCACCAGGACAAGAAAGGGCCTGCAGAGAGCAAGGCGCTAAACACAGTTGTAACGAGGAGTGCCCCCAAAATGCAATACAGAACCCACAAGCACAATTGCAAGCAAGAGCATTGAAGTCATCAGCGCTACAGTAAGTACGCCACCATAGAAGCAGAGTGCCAACTCGTGGGTTGAACAGTGCAGGTCCACTTCTCAACTCTAGGTCAACGCTATCCCTATCATAGATCCCACTAAAGCCCAGAGCACACCAGCAAACCACCATCCACAGGGCCTGCGAAATCCAGATTCAAGCAAAGCGGGGCAGTAAACCTAGACCCAGCCTCGAGGTAAAAACGGAGCGGAGACTCACGATGTGTATGTCGCTGAATCCGGAGAGCGCGAGCGTCTTCAGCAGCTCGCAGCCGATGCCTCCCGCCCCGACCATCAGCACCTTCGCCGCCTGCATCCCCGCGCACCAAGACCAGGAAAAGCGTTAACAAGTCAACCCTGCGCGCAGGCGCACCCAAAATCCGACAGTGAACGACGGGCCCCGTCACTCACCTTGACGGCCTCCTCCGAGGACGCGGCGGCGGTGGCGGCGGCCATCGGGGGCGCGCGCAGTAGGGTTTTGAGTGAAGTGGGGTTTGGGGGGCGGATGGGAATTTGGAGCGAGAGGGAGTGCGGTTTGGGCGGAGGGGGATTTGGGGCGCGAGGGAGACGAGGGGGACGGCGAGCTGCCGAAGCGTCGTCGAAATTGAGGGGGCAGGCCGGGTGGCTGCCTCGCTGCTGGTCAGTTGTCGTCCCCGGCTCGATCGGTTCCCCTACCCGGCTACCCTATGGACTATGGAGCATGGACTCGAGACCCGGGAGGGATCGGACGGACGCGCCGGTTTCTTGAGGGAAATCAATCTTGCTCGCTGCCGCTGGTACCTGGTAGGCTTTCGGGTTGCCATTCTGCCAAAAGGGTTTGGGCGTGGGGACCAAGTCGTGCGTTCTGTAGTTTCACACGAGCTGGCGGTGGGTGCGGCAGCGATTATGTTTGACCTTCCCTCTGGGCTGGGGCCCGGTAAAATCGATCGGCTAGCATGAATGTATGATCCCGGCCTAGCACTCTAGCAGGTTATCAATCTTTTCATTCCAAAAACACAATCTTCTCTTTTAAAAAACAATCTTTATATTAGCATTTTCTTTCCGGAGTTGTTTGGATCTCGAGTATTATCAAAACCATATTTTGTTAACAAACTAGATTTAGAGATTAACTACCTAAAATATTGTTTGGTTACATGAGATAAAACCGGAACAACCAAATTTTGTTTTCTACAAATAAAACTCAAAAAGTCGGTTTTGACAAAAAAAGAAGAAGTTTTTTTTTTCTAAAACCCGATTTCTCATATTGTTTCTCGTGTTGTCTTTCTCTTCTCTTTTTTCTTGCTAATTAAAGGATTGATTAACTCGTGAAAATCATTACAATATTCATTTTCACTTGTGCCACCCAAACAACATAAGACGATTTTTGCCTATTTCAAATTTTAGTTTAGAAAATATCATCCTAAAAAGATACACACCATGTTCGCTTGATAGTTTCTGTGGCTTATAAGCCGGCTGATGCTGTTTTGTTGTGAGAGAAAAACATTGTATCATGGCTGATAAGCATGGCTGATACGATCAAGCGAATAGGGTGACAATTCTAAGCGGCTTAGGAAAGAAAATGTGCTAAAGATATAGGTCATATAGCACATATCCTAGAAGAGACAAAAAAAACACACCACATGGTTATGGTTTTAGAGCTTGTATATATAGCGCAACTTTAGAAAGTTTGACCAAAGAGTCTGAAAGGACACAAAAATATCGAAACAACATTACATGAAAACATGTCATCTTCCAAATGCGACTATGCAAACTTTGAGCGTCACCTAGAACCAACCCAACCACAACCCCCGCTCCCTCACTCCTTCTATACCCCCAAAATGACCTACAAATATGCTTCATCCAAATGATAATCACACACCATCTAGAGACTTTTATCCAAATCTTGAGATGAGAGAAATAGCATTCCCTTTAAAAGCTTTTGCTACAACCATTCTTTCTAACCCAGTTCCTTCTTTTATCCTCTTCTATTTATATGTTGTTTTGTGATAGTTACCCTAATACAACATGATATATAGCTTTTGCTACAACCATTCTTTCTAACCCAGTTCCTTCTTTTATCCTCTTCTATTTATATGTTGTTTTGTGATAGTTACCCTAATACAACGTGCTATACATACATATAGATATATGCAAGGGAATTTGTTGTTTTTGGGAAAACATTGGATTTCAAGGTAACACCAGGTAAAAGACCTACAACGACGACATACCAGGACATCAACGAAGACAAGTCCCTACCACCATGATCGTATTTTTATTCTGTGAGTGTAAATAACAATACCAACACGACTTGGTATGTCACATTGTTACATGTTTTCATAAAAGTTATTCCAATAGTTGTATTAGTGACAATCCGCATAGTCATAACTATTTTGGAACAACTGAAATAGCAAGTGCCCTTGAAAACCTAGAGCTTCACCCACCCTTGGAACATGTTCGAGTAGTCCATGATTTTAGAACTATTAGTGCTAAATAATTAGTTTGCTTTCTCTTCGAAGAAGACAAAATTTTCTTTGGAGAGGATAGATCATTTTACTCAAATATCATCTTATACAAAAAATGGCAAAAGTGTGAGTTTTCATGGAAAACAGGTGGGAAGAGAAAAGCTTGAAAACTAGTAACAAAACTTTAGGAAGTGTTTTCTAACACAAGGCAGGTAGGGTGTGTTGAGTAAAATGTTTGGTAAGTGGGCTTTATGCGTGAGTAGAAGATGACCACCTCAATCGCATAAGGACCGGTTCATCTAAGATACTCAACCTAGCAATATCATGCAAACCACATGTGTTTGTAATGGGGCAAGCCTTTGTTCAAACTCCTTTGGGCTAATCTAGTATCCACCCCAAAGGCTTGGCGAGAGAACGGACGGTTAGAAGATAGAACAAGACTTTGCGCCCGGTCTGACTCACAATTGGGCTGATCTAGTAAGGCTTGGCGATGAATGGATGGTTAGAAGATAGAATAGGATCTTGCACCCGATTTTGTTGGCACTTGCAATCCTAGTGATCTATGTGAACTCTTTGTGGCCTCATTTATATATGGTACCAAATATATGTGAATTGTGCTTAGTGCTTGAAACTACTCAACCTCTTGATAGTTATCCGTGGGTGGATACTAGGGTGTGCATCCCTCGCAAGAGTGTTCGAGTAGGCATGGATCTCATTGTACCAACTCGGCCGCTGCCATATTTCAGGTTGTGTATATCATATGCGTACAGTTGTATGCCCCTATAAATATAAATATGTCTAGACAGTTGCGGTTCATGGCTATGAAACAACTATGGTTGAACTCAATTATCAATCATGCATGGAATAAGAATACTTGTTGCTACTAATACTAAGAATACTTGTTGCTACTAGTACTAAACATGGGCCTGGAAGGGATGTCTTACTCCCTCCCTCTGATCCAGTAATCTTTATGGACCAGCTAATTATGTTTTGAAATGCAAAGATTTTTTTATTACGATGAAATGTTGTAGGCTCAGGTGAAAACCCTAAACTTAAACCTTATTTTACCCCCAAGCATATAAAATTATTGTAAGTGTTGGGATTTGTTGAGTATGAATGTGCTCAAACTTGCCTTCAACATGTTAAAGAAATGAAGTGATAATAAGATCAGATGTTGAGGATGAGGATCGATTTATTCCTACACCCAGATTGCCTATAAGTTCTGGGGTATCCATGTTGTACATGTTGCCAATTTTAATGGTCGTTGTCCAACTCTGAGTGAGTAAAGGTGTATAACACCACCAAACTCTCCTTTACAACAAAGTTCATGTATCATCTTCATGCTCTATTCAATTTATGTTGGTATCAGCTACTAGCCAAGTGAGGCAGTGACTGATACACTAAGCACTGAGATTCCCCAAAAAAGTCTACAACCTACCACTCAATGTATAGTGTCGTTTCTTATAGAAATAATTCAGGAAGATATACACATTGATTCATGAGTGGTAAGTAACACCAACACCACAAGGAAATTAACCAAGAAGTTAGGCTCAATTGTCAACTATCACCCCCTTCCCCCTATTTGATGTTTGTTTTTCTAAAAAATGCTTACTATACACTTGTAGCTAGTCCCATTTTTCTTTTCTTTTCTTTTCTTTTATTTTTTTGTGTGGAGTGGGGTGTGGGTGAATAGGGGAATACATTTCCCTTCTATAGTGTTGGCGTCAGCCCCACATGTCACAAGTGAACTAGAAGCCATTAGTTTTGTGCTAAATGGGGCCTTGGGACACATTTGGTTGCTGCCTTGGATGCCTCGCCGAAACTAGTTTAGTCGACCAAAGTCTAGCATGTGATTTGGCTGCCCCGAATTGGTCAGGAAGAGGCCGAAAAATGAACTACGCATTGGTACAATAGACCGACAAACTTCGACATCCATCTAAAACAAGTCTTGCACTCATAATCAATGACCTAATATTAGCTAGCATCAAGTGGCCTCAGTCAAAGCCCCCTTTAGTGTTACCACTATTGGCAAATTTCCTTGTAGCATGGTCCAAGGTTTCTACAAGCTTAACTTTAGTTAAGCCATACCATTTTTGATAAGTTGTGTCGAGGACTAATACTAGGGTATCCGAAGAGGAGGAGCTAATGACCATCCACATTGATTCATCCGAGCAGTCAAGAGCACGACTATAGCTCCAACCGACCCCTAGGTACGTGGGCTCCGCCTCGCCCGACCTCTGGGGGTGGGCTCCACCTCGCCTGACCCCGAGGCCATGGAGGGCGGGCTCCGTCTCGCCCGACCTCTAGGGACAGGCTCCACCTCGCTCAACCTCTAGGGGTGGTCTCCGCCTCGCCCAACCCCAAGGTCGCGGTCTCCGCCTCGCTCGACGGGGTCCTATACCGCCGCCAACCACTCCAGGTCTAGGCGTATGGGCATGGGTCAAAACTCTGACACCAAGAAAGAGACCAGCACGCCCCGATGTAACCCGTGGCTGTGACGATCCATACCTGAGGGTTCACATCAAGAACAACATCGGGCGTGCTAGTGCTGTTCTGCCTAACCATCGTACGAACGCTAATAGGCGCGTCAGTTCATCATGATGTCTGTCAGGACGGAATGGAACGCCATGACCGGTAGATGATGCCTATGCATGGCGCTTGTCGGGTTCATAAACCCAGGGTCCCTCATGGACCTGCTTCCCAACAAAGACTCGGCCCAACAGACAACGTTGCGAACGACGCGCAACTCATGGGCTAGCCCAAATACCTAAACGATAGGTCAGAAGGGCAATCCAATCTCTGACCGAAAGGCCTCGCTAAGGAGGAACAGTGCTCGCTTTCGACTCCAGCCCGCCTCTCCGACTAGAAGGCCTGGCCAAGGAGGAACAGCGCTCGCTTCCGACTCTGGCCTGCCTCTCCGATCGGAGGCCTAGCCAAACATCGCCTCCAACTCTGACCCACGTCTTCGATCAGGGATGCACCAAACCCCTGCTTATAGCTCTTCTCCGACTGGCACAGTTAGAGCCGACTAGAACCAACCGACTGGGGACGCCCGCTCGGTGAGGACCAGGAAACGGATGGAGCAAGTAAGGCAGGACACTCGACCACGATACCAAGGACCGTATCCTACGCACCTATAGGACAGTAACCGATAGGACATGTCAGAAGGGTGCCCTGCAACCTTCCAGGGCATGCCAAAACCCAAGCAGTGTTATGGACGCCGACATTTTCCCTACAGTGTTGTGGGCACCATCAACTCCCATACTAGACAAACATGGTAAGGCTCCCCACACATGCCTTTGGACATCAACAGTGTTGTGGGCGTCGTCATCTACCATATATGGTGAATACGGTAAAACCTCCCACATGCGTCTAACAACAACAGTGTTATGGGCGTCTACCATCATCTTATACCCAACGGTGTGGGCAACAAGACTTAGTAGCATGCGTACTCTCTCTCTCTCGCTTGTAAGGATACATGCATTTGACAACAACTGTGTTATGGACATCCCCTTTATCTATAAAAGGGGATGCGCTCTCTCCCAACAGATAGATCCCTCAGTTCACTCACACACCACAACAGAACCACTAGGTTCAAACCTCGAGCACATGCTCGAACACTTAGCACATAGCGGAGCTCCTATCACTCTCGGCCCTTCAGACTAGAGTCCGACCAGACCTCTTATACCCCTCATCTTTCTCCCTTCCATTTATAACCCCACAACAAACTTTGAGCACCTAGGCTCAGGAATAAAGTCACCGACTGACTCAAACTGGACATAGGGCACGTTGCCTGAACCAGTAAAAATCCTATGTCATTGAGTGCTAGGCCACATCCGATCACAACGTACAACAAAACTACAAATATTTATGTGTTGATCACTTTCTGCACCGACAGTTGGTGCCATCTATGGGGAAGACGTTGTACATTCACACTTTTGGTCATCGGATGGCCCACTTTTTCGCCACCTTCGCCATGATGGGCTCAAGCGATACAACTCGCTTTGGCTCGCTAGAGTTTCCCACACTCCCACCTGTTGGGATGTGGGTTCCACCAGTCTTTGAGCTGTCCCAAGCCTTCCTCTTTGGAAGCCTAGACTTCATCATCGACCGGCTCGGCGTACTACACCTTCGCGAGGAGGCACTTGTTCCAGCGCCCGTCGGAGGGGTGCCCTCCATCGGCTCTGGGACACATGATGACTTCAACGATGAGCCGCCTATGCTTCAATATGAGCAAACTCTCTGCTCAAACCCCGCTATGAGTAATGTACATGCTGTTATTTAGTCGCTATTTACTATCTCCCGCCGATTATTCGAAGGGACCGCATTGTCCGCACCGTAACCACCGTACGACCGGTTTCTCTATGGTCTTGCATCCCCACAAATGCGTACGCTCAAGGGCTCCAAATGACGCTGGCGCCGCCCCCTCTCACATCCAAATTTTTGGGAATGGCAAGCTATGCTCCCACCACTTTCCATGAACTCCTCGATGATGAGGTTGAGAGCGACGGCTCCAGCATCGGCAACATGGCACCTAGCCACCGTCCATCCCAGGAGTGCGCTATGGCGGACGCTTCGGGACAGCCGCCGGTGGTACTGGAGTCCTTACAGACTCACACCCCTCTAGACCCTCATGCGGGGCCCTCGCGCTCACACAAGAGCACACCGAGAAGCTACAACAACAGCGGTAGAACTAGCCGCCACCTGCGCCGACGTGCTTGGTGCAGCACGTTGCGCCCCATGCGCGTAACCCAGCGAGCGACACCCAGGGTCACGCCCGCTAGGTCCAGCGCGACATCATGGATGAGGGGAACGACCCCCCACACTTCACTCAGGCTAGCCAGAACATCACCGCTACAGCAATGCTTCTACGTGGCGTTCCTGAGCCCGTCGACCCTAGGAGCGGGCGATCCAACAGAACCTCCAGGCTCTGGTGGAGGCCACCGCCATTCAACAGGCGGAAAGCTCCACATCGTGACTTCGACTCAGGGCCTCTCTCCCCACCAGAGGAGTGGGGACGCACTAGACGGATCACTTCATCCGCTCACCGATATAGCCACTAAGCGTGGCATAGGCGGCCGTAGCTGCGCCATAGTCTGACCTAGCGCCTGCTCTACACTGACCGTCGACACGCGAATGGCTTAGTCCACACCAAGATGCTCGCAGCGTCATCAGCAACAGGCCTCAGGCCCGACATGATGATGACGTCCATCGGGCGGTGGTGAGGGCAGGCGACACAGGCCTTGGCCAAACCTTCGTGGGGAGCGGTGAAACATGCCCCAGGCATGGTCGCCGGTCAGACGATAGGAGTCCCAGCCTAGATGGCCCGGGACCACCGGTCTTTGGCTGGTGTATCCAGAGAGCATCGTTCCCATAACGCTTTCGACCGCCCACCAACATCACCAAGTACACTAGGGGGACAAACCCTGGTATTTGGCTCGAAGATTTCCGGCTCACCTGCCGAGCCGGAGGGGTGGATGATGACCATCTCATCATTCAATATTTCCCCATCTATGTGGGGAAACATGTTCAGGCATGGCTTGAATTCCTCCTGCATGATAGCATTCGTGACTGGGCGGACCTCAAGAGGATCTTTGTTGGAAATTTCTAGGGGACATATATTCGCCCTAGTAACTCCTAGGACCTCAAGAGCTGCCAGCAGGAGCCCAGCGAGTCCCTACGAGATTACATCTGTAGGATCTCCCAACGATGCAACTCCCTCCCTAATGTCATCGATGCGGATGTCATCAGTGCATTCCTCTCTGGAACAACCTGCGAGTCCTGGATCCACAAGCTTGGCTGCCTAAAGCTCCGTACCACCCGCGACCTGCTCGACATCACCACAAACCACACCTTCAGCGAGGAGGCGATTGGAGCAGTCTTCAATGAAGGCTGGGACAAAGGCAATGCCAAACACGAGGACTAAGACGAGAGCCCCTCCACATAGAGAGGCAAGAAGAACAAAAAGGATCGGCGCCGACCAGCCAACATCGCGTTGGTCGCCGTAGCTGATCGCGTGAGTAACTAGCCCCAGCGGGGCCTACCTAACCACTTCAACAAGCTCATGGATAGCCCATGCACCAACCACGCCTACCCCATCAAACACCTCTACAAGGACTACGAGCTCCTCAAACGTTTCCTACGATAGGCTGGTGGGCCGAAAGAAGGAGATGGCAAAGAGGCGACAACCAAGAAAGGAGGCGCGGTGGGCAAGGACACGAATAGCTTCCCTGACCCTGAGGAATGCATCATGATCTTCGGGGGATCCGATGCCATCTACTCCAAGCACCAGCACAAGGTACGCTACAGAGAGGCATACGCCGCCGAGACGGCTGTCCCCTCCTTCCTTAGCTGGTTGGAATCTCTGATCACCTTCGATCAGAGGGACCATCCCTCCCACATCACCATATCGAGACGCTACCCGCTCGTCGTCGACCCCATCGTCCGCAAGAAGCACCTCACCAAGGTGCTGATGGATGGAGGCAGTAGCCTCAACATCCTCTATGTTGACACCCTTGACTCCATGTGCATCCCACGGTCGGAACTCCACCCAGCGGGCTCTCCCTTCCATGGCGTGATCCTAGAAGCACAGGCGTACCCACTCAGGCAGATTGACATGCTCGTCATGTTTGGCAACCGAGCCAACTTTCGCTCGGAGGTCCTCACCTTCGAAGTGGTGGACTTCCCAGGGTCCTACCATGCCATCTTGGGGTGGCCATGCTACGCTAAATTCATGGTGATCCCTAATTACACCTACCTCAAGCTGAAGATGCCAGGACTGAACAGCATCATCACCATGGGCAGTGCCTTCTCGCATGCCTTCACGTGTGACCGTGAGCATTTCAAGCTCGCCACCGCGGTCATCAACTCGTCCAAGCTCCCATAGCTCGAGGAGTTGTTGACCCCAGCAGTCCCAGACTGCAACAAACCAACCTCCTCGATGGCCTTCCACCCACTCGAGGAAACCAAGGCAATGGGGATTGACCCCACTGACCCAACCAAGATGGTGCGGATTAGGACCTAGCTCTCGGCTAAATAGGAATGCGAGCTCATCGACTTCCTACGTGCTAATCATGATGTCTTCGCATGGAAGCCTTCTGACATGCCGAGCATACTGTGGGAGGTCGCCGAGCACGTGCTGCGCCTCATCCCAGGCTCAAAGCCTACCATGCAGTGCCTATGTCACTTTGACGATAAGAGGTGCAGGGCCATAGGCGAAGAGATCGCCAAACTCCTGGCAGCCGGATTCATTAGAGAAGTATTCCACTCCGACTGGCTTGCCAATCCTGTTCTTGTTAAAAAGAAGATCGGGGAATAGAGAATGTGCATTGATTATACGGGCCTCAACAAAGCATGTCTAAAGGATCACTTTCCTTTGCCATGTATAGACCAGATAGTCGACTCCACATTGGGATGCGAGATCCTCTCCTTTCTGGATGCCTACTCGGGCTATCACCAGATTGCGATGAAAGCGTCTGATCAACTCGCAACCTCATTCATCACCCTGTATGGTTCATACTGTTATGTAACCATACCTTTTGGTCTGAAGAACACTGGCGCCACCTACCAAAGGTGCATGCAGCAATGCTTCGCTGACTAAATCGACCCGCTCGATCAGCCTGATCAAACCGAGTGGCCGAAACCAACAATCGCCGTCTATGTTGATGATATAGTGGTCAAAACGGCTCAAGCTTATGACCTGATCACAAAATTGGCCACAACATTTGTGAACCTCCGAAGGTTCAACATCAGATTGAATCCTGAGAAATATGTTTTTAGGGTTTCGAAGGGGAAGCTGCTTGGATACATTATGTCCGAGCATGGCATCGAGGCCAACCCCAAAAAGATCAAGGTCATCTCTAACATGGGCCCTATATGCAATGTCAAAAGCATACAAAGGCTCACCGGTTGTCTAGCTGCCCTGAGCCGATTCATCTCTCGGCTCAGTGAACGGGGGATGTCACTCTACAAGCTCCTCAAAAAGATGGACGCCTTCATCTGGACTGAGGAAGCTTAGTAGCCCCTAGAGAGCCTCAAGGCATCACTAATGTTGGCCCCAATCCTCGTCGCTCCCGAACAGGGAGAACCCCTCCTCTATGTCGCAGCAAGCAACCATGTGGTGAGCGCCGCCCTGGTCATCAAAAGGGAGGAGCCGACACACCACCTTAAGGTCCAGCGACTCGTATACTTCGTTAGGGAGGTACTCACCAACCCCAAGGTCCGGTACCCCTAGGTGCAGAAACTCTTATATGCCATGGTGATGGTGACCTGGAAGCTCCTACACTACTTCACCAACCACGAAGTCACGATCGTCACTTCATACCCGCTTAGGGACATCGTCCGTAACCATGACACCGCGGGATGGATCTCCAAGTGGGCACTCGAACTCATGGGCCATGACATCAGGTATATCCCCTGTACCGCTATTAAATCTTAGGCTCTCATGGATTTTGTCGCCGAAAGGATAGAGGTCCAGCTACCGACCCTAGATGTCACCCACGAGTACTGGACAATATACTTCGATGGGTCCGTAATGGCACCTGACTCAGGGGCTGGAATGGTTCTAATCTCCTCAGACAGGAGCAGGCTCCGCTACACCATCCAGCTCCATTTCTCGGCCTCAAAGAATGCCACGGAATATGAGGCCCTCATCAACAGGCTGCGCATCGCCATTGAGCTCAGCGCTACGCAACTCTACGTCTACGGCGACTCAGAGATGGTCGTTGACCAAGTCATTGTGGGGGATATACCCTCGGGTACCACAAGATGGTACATGGGCCGCACCATCCGAGGTGGCCCGGCCCGTAAGATCAAGGCGTGCATAGCAAGATTACAAGTTGTACTAGATATTATAATAGTACCAAATTGGATACTTTACTTGTAACCTTGTCCCTTCGAAGTATATAAGGAGGGGCAAGGGTTCCATAGCGGATAGATCCATAGGATCATACAGTATACATCTCAATACAATACACCAAAGACACAGGACGTAGGGTATTACGTCGACCAGACGGCCCGAACCTGTCTAAATCGCTGTCTATGCGCCTTGTGTCACCATCTGGTTCCTGATTACACACATCCTACCGATAATCTACCACCACGGGCACCCCCCTCGGTGGACTGCCGACCATATTTTGTCGACAGTGGCGCGCCAGGTAGGGGATCCCCTTTAGGGGATCATGCGCGCTGATCTATGGCAAACCAGATGGGATCTCAAGATCAACATCAACATCATCCATGGCGACCTGGCTTCCGACGACATTGATGCTTGTGCCGGCCCTCATCATCGACTGCTCATCGTGGTCCCACGCCTTGTCAGCACATCGACAGCTTGCTGCAGGCCCCGTTTGCCAACACTATCCGCGGCTCTACGATCCGATCTACAGAAGCGTAAAGGCCATGAAGATTTGTAGGTATTCATGCACGATGGAAAGATGTGGCCCAACAGATGGCTAGTTCGAATCGGCAAGCACCAACTGGGAACCGACGTGTAGGCTCCAGAAGCCAAACCAATCTGCTCTGGCTCGCTGGGAATTTCGCCGAGTTCAACTCCGAATCGTGAGATCGACGAAGCAAAAGGGAAGCCAATCGAGTAGGGCGAATAGCTCGGACACGTATCCGATCATGCCTCTAAAACAAGACGGGAAGGGGAGTATGTACTCAACTCGATCGGAAGCAGGGCTAAAGTCTGTCATTGTCCGACATCGTTTCAACCAGCAAACAAGGAAGAATATACATGCTGTACAGGACCATGTAGGCTAACCAGATTGAAGCAATGCATGCATATGCACATATGTCATCCATGGAGCAATTCTCCAACAGCTGATCGGAATCCAACTGCGCTCATCGTCGTTCTTCGTTACCATGCATTGATGGCACGCATGTGGTCGGCAAGCCTTAGCTCGTTTGTGAGAGCATCAAACTCGATGCCAAAGTGTAATTTGAACAAGCATGAGGATGACCACGCACGCTATGATGATTTGCATGTATTCATGCATGACGGGGAGCAAGGCATACATTGCAAGCTAACGAACAGGCAACGTCGAAGGGGCATAGTGCCTCGACGACAAGTATGCAGAACGTCCACAGCTCATCTATGTCTTCGACCACGTCCTGGCTCCGCCGAGCTTTGACCGCGACCACGTCGACCACGTCCCGAGCAGCTCCGCCGAGCTCCAACCACGTCGACCGCGACCACATCGACCACGTCCTGAGCAGCTCCGCCGAGCTCCGACCACCTCGACCACAAGACTACATCGCAATGATGATCGCCGCGAAGAACGGCGCTACGACAGTCGCGACCACAGTCATGACGACAGGTCGAAAAGCTCAAGGACCGGACAACTTCATCGCCAACGACACGTCAAGCCATCTCTCGAACATCGCAACACGCCGACTACACCCACCGGTCGTCAATAAAGCTAAGTATTATTTTTAATTGAAAATTTCTTCGATCATCATACACCTCCGCCGACCACCCTTAGGGTGTGCTCGCGTCGAATTTTCTCCATACATACAATCCAAAACATGTATAAGTTTTTACAATGGTTCGCCGATACGTTTTCCTTCCTGCTTGAGAATCCTAGAGCCGGCACTGTCTCCGGCTCCACCCCACGCGTGCATGAGAGTCCGCCCTCTGCGCTACGGGTAGTCGGCAGTCGCTCCCTGGTAACACTGGCACTCTACGCGCGGCAGCGTTCCGTACCTCGCGCTATGAGATGTTGGTCAGCCCAGGGCTAGCGCATTCTTCAGGATAGGTTAATACATCGCGCTACGCCTCTACATAACAAAAGGGCTAAAAACAGCTAATGTTATTTTTTGAATATTACACCAAGTATAATTCATCACCAACGGAACACCAAGTGTTTACTTCACCTCCTATAGAGAGGTCAATATATTTCGTACACCATCATGTACTACCGCTCTCCGTGTTTATTTTTCAGGAACACAGTTTGGTCAGCGAGCTCATGCTTTAGGGTTCGCCAAGACCACTACGGTGCTTGAGGACTTTGGCCAGACCACGCTCGTGCTCGGGGACTCTGGCCAGACCACGCTCGTGCTCAGGGACTCACCAGACCACTCCGTGCTCTAGGACTTCTCGCCAGACCACTCCGAGCTCCGACCACGTCGATCACATCTCGAGCAGCTCCGCTGAGCTCCGACCACGTCTCGGGGACTTCGTCGCTCGCTCCTCGACCTATGCTCGGGGACTGCCTCGACCACTCTCCGACCATGGCTCGGGGACTTTGCGTCTCGACTACATGTGACAGGCAACTCGCATACAGTTGGGGATATTCTTTCTCATTTAGACCTTGCTACAAGGCTCATACCTCGCCTTCCAGCAAGCTCGGGGACTACATCGGTACGATGCACCTACCGGTGCATCTTGTATCGCCTGTACGACGATTCGTTTCTCAACTTAACTGGGAATTCTTTTTAGACCCTGGCACCACGTGCCTACGTCACCTACTACCAGGCTCGGAGACTAAGTGGGCACACTTCACCTTGTGGTGAATGTGTTTGTTTTTCGACCCCTACGCCTCTGATGATCAAGGACGCTACGCTTCAAGACGCACTTACATTTCTTTTCAGAAATACAAGTGGGCACACTTCCCAGGACGGAAATCTTTTTCTTTCCTCTTAAGAGCACCATACATTCTTCGGACAACCTACTTCTCTGGCGATAACGGTGGTCGGAGATGTTAAGAACTCAAGCCTCACTGTTCGGAGAAGGTTGAAACGTCGTGTCGCATCAGAATACATGGCGCTCGAGGACTAGCTATGGGGGATATACCCCCGGGTACCACAAGATGGTACATGGGCCGCACCATCCGAGGTGGCCCGGCCCGTAAGATCAAGGCGTGCATAGCAAGATTACAAGTTGTACTAGATATTATAATAGTACCAAATTAGATACTTTACTTGTAACCTTGTCCCTTCGAAGTATATAAGGAGGGGCAAGGGTTCCATAGCGGATAGATCCATAGGATCATATAGTATACATCTCAATACAATACACCAAAGACATAGGACGTAGGGTATTACGTCGACCAGACGGCCCGAACCTGTCTAAATCGCTGTCTCTGCGCCTTGTGTCACCATCTGGTTCCAGATTACACGCACCGTCTACCGATAATCTACCACCACGGGCACCCCCCTCGGTGGACTGCCGACCATATTTCGTCGACAGTCATGAAGGAGTCCTCTAACAAAAACCCCCTCATGGCAGCATACTGCCAGGAGGTGAGCAAGCTCAAGGACAAATTCCAGGGGATTGAGCTGCATCACGTCCCCTGAAAAGACAACGATGCCGCCGATTTTCTCGCAAAATTGGCTACCAGGTGGGATTCATCTCCGAGTAGGATCTTCATCAACGATCTCCATGAGCCGTCTACCCACATCTTGGAAGGTCCAATCCAGACACACCCTGATGCCAAGCCAGCGCTCAGGGGCTCCAACCCAGTGCCTCCATGACAACGTCGCCCGTCGACATCGCCGTGTTAGCACTCGATCAAACTGACTAGCGAGTGCTACTACTCGCCTACCTCCTCGAGGAGGTTCTCCCACCTGAAAGGACTGAAGCCCGATGGATCGCTCGATGCGCCAAGACCTTCATCGTGCTCGGTGATGAACTCTACAAATGGAGTCCATCGGGGGTGCTCATGAAGTGCATCCCTACCAACTAGGGGATGCAGCTCCTCCTCGAGGTCCATGCTGGGATCTGTGGACATCACACGGCCCTGAGGTCGCTGGTCAAAAAAGCCTTTCACCAAGGTTTTTACTAGCCCACCGCACTACGAGATGCAGAGAAGGTCATCCGTAGGTGTGAGGGATGTCAATTCTACGCTCAACAAACTCATTTGCCGACACATAAGCTTCAAACCATCCCCATCACCTAGCCGTTCATGATCTGGGGCCTCAATATGGTAGGACCCCTCAAAAAGGGCCTAGGCGGCTTCACTCACCTGCTCGTAGCGGTCGACAAGTTCACCAAGTGGATAGAGGCCAGGCCCATCACCAACATCTACTCGGAAGAGGCGGTCAAATTCTTCATCGACATCATCTACCGGTTCGGTGTTCCTAACTGTATCATCACTAACCATGAGACTAACTTCATCATGAAGAAGTTCATGGATTTTAGTGATGGATACGACATTAGGATCGATTGGGCCTCTGTCGGACATCCACGTAATAATGGCCAGGTCAAGCATGCCAATGGCATGGTCCTCCAAGGACTTAAGCCACACATCTTTGACCGACTCAACAAGTACGCCAGGTGTTGGGTTGCAGAGGTCCTAGCGATCCTCTGGAGCCTGAAATGACCCCAAACCGATCCACAGGGTTCACACCCTTCTTCCTCGCTTATAGAGCTAAAGTAGTACTGCCGTCCGACCTCGACCACGGTGCCCCAAGAGTGAAGGCTTTTGACCACGATTGAGCCACAGAGGCTCAGCAAGACGCAGTCAACCTGCTCGAGGAGGCCCGTGAGATGACTATCATCCGCTCTGCTCGCTACCAGCAAACTCTCCGCACGTACCACAAAAGGAAGATCAGGGGGAGAATCCTCAAAGTTGGTGATCTCGTACTCCGAAGGACCCAATCAACGAAGGAGAAACACAAGCTCTCTCCATCATGGGAAGGTCCCTATATGGTGATCGAGGTGATTCGACCAGGCGCCTACCGACTGAAGGACGACAACGTCAACATTCTCACCAACACTTGGAACATTGAACAGCTACGTTGTTTTTTGCCCTAAATTTGGTCTTACCGCTTTTATTCAACACTTACTCCTATAAAGCACCCCAGCCCGAACACTTTCAACCTAGGTCACTCGGGGGCTCCATGAGGGTACAATACTAAATACTATCTCTCTTTTTTACTATCACATGGTAAAAACTTTTTGCCCGGACGAAAGGGCATTCCATTCCTTTGATTACCCTATGTAACTTTGTTTTTACTCTCGATCGAGCGCACCCCGCCATGACCTACGGTTATGAGCAGTCGAGCCTCGTAGGCCACACCCAGGTTCTTAAAGTTGTAGCCTACGGAACAAATGGGTAGGTGCAAAAAAGAAAGGATAAAAACAAAGCTATGCTAGGATAAAAAAACAAGGAACGGATAGTGATTCTATCATAAAAGAAGAACTGATGTATTCATTGATACAAAAATTGTTCACACGGGGGCTCCCCCATGAACTTAATGATTACATTTGCTGACTTCTTCTACTCCAAATGCTACTGTGGCCACTCATCGGCATCGGCTGATGCCAAAGGTGAGGCCACAGCACATGCCGCCGGACATAACCACCACCGCAAGGGCCCCACCTGGTTCCGCTCCCTCGACTTCGGTGAGCAATACGGGTACCTCAAGGGCGTCGCACCCATAGATGCTCAGCAGAAGAGCATGGAGCTCTTGACCTTCTCATGCAGTCGAGGTAGCTCCTAGACAGGGATGCTGTTCGCCGAAGTATGGCCACCGTGGCTAGAGGATGTCTCATCAAACTTTAAGAACTGGCCAACCTGGGCAGCTGCAAGGGCGAAAGCTCCCACCAGTGCAGTCCGAGCATCTTTCTCTCCGACAAGGCTTGCCCAGAGAAGATTTGCCAAAAGGAGTCCACGTGCGGCCCCATCCCGAAGAAAGCCTCATAGACGGTGACGAAGCCAGCGATGTGCAGTACCCTCCAATGCGCCACCTCCTTCGGCGGAAGCAGCCCCTTCTTGGCGAAGGCGGCTAGCACCACCCCATCCACGCTGGGTGACATCCACCTCGACATTGCACTCTGAAATAACGAATGGGTCTATGAGTTCTCCTTTCCCTCTCCCTTCCCCTATTTATGGAGGAGATGCAACAATTGAAGAAGGGCAAAGGATTGGGGTGAAAAACCCTCTCCCTTCCCTCATTCAATGTGGATGGGAAACGACGGGACGCGCCCTGACTGATGGGACGCACCCTGCCTGACGGAATGGCGCCTGGTCAAATAGGACGTGCCTGGGTGTGGCCCACCACTACTGCATGCTGGGTGCGAGAAACAAAGCACCACCACACGTAGGCGGCCCTCCGCCTTCCTAGGCAGGACTTAAAAAGGCCCAACTATGGGATCTCCACCCAGGAGAGACCATTGGGCTTCCTAAGTCGATCGGACAGCTTAGGCAAAACGCTGAGAGATAGGTAAGGAGCAGAGGGACGCCCCATGTGGGCCGTGCTGACTCTGTGACGAATGACGAGCATGGATCCTGGTCAGACATTTCTAATTAGAGCTCCTCAAACCCCATCACTTGAGTCATTAGGGTAACAATACCCACCTCCACTATTTATTTATATAATCATGCATTCATCTATACACGCATTCATTCATTCCATACATCTGAGGCATCGCATGTGCAGTTAAATGCATCATAACGCTCCATGTTGTGTCACGAAGTGACAGTTGCCTCATTCAACATGAGCAACGACCAACCGGAGTTCGAAGGCTGGCCCACGAAGGGCTCAAGGCTGCCTCGCATCAAACAGAGCCAGGGGAGCAAATTAAGATGAGCCCCGAGCGGCCCTCGCCCAGTCTACCCCAAAGTAGACAGGGTCATCTCAACCTTCTCGTTCAATCCTAACCTCTACCAAACCCACAAAATCTCTATCGAGGGGAGGCCAGCGGGCCACCCAGGTCGGTCTCCGAAATGACCTAGGCATCTATCGGGTTGCAGGTTAAGGAGCAGTGGAATGTCACATGAGGGCTATGCCAACCCCATCATGAATGACAGACCTAGATTTTACTCAAACGTGCCCATTAGCGAGCTCACCGAGCGCGTCACTTAAGCCATCGAGGCAAGCGACGTTAGCTCAGCCCCTCCGGTTGTGAGAAAACGCGGATGGGGTAACGCATAAAACTCAACCAACCCCTACCAAAGCCCAAAGGGGCTCAGGGGCTCTAGACACCTAAAAACTGCCTCGGCTACGCCCGACTCTAGGGTCCACAACTCCGTCTCGCCCGATCCCAAACTGCCTCAGCGGCGCCCGACGCTAGGATCTATGACTCCATCTCGCCCGATCCCTAAACTGCCTCGGCCACGCCTGACGCCAGGATCCGTGACTCTGTCTTGCTCGATCACTAAACTACCTCGGCTGTGCCCAACGCTAGGATCTGTGACTTCGTCTCGCCCGATCCCTAAACTACCACAGCTGCGCCCAACGCCAGGATCCACGACTCTATCTCGCCCGATCCCTAAACTGCCTCTGTTGCGCCCGACGCTAGGATCCACGACTCTATCTCACCCGATCCCTAAACTGCCTTGGTGGTGCCCGACACCAGGATCCGTGACTCTGTCTCGCCCGATCCCTAAACTGCCTCGGTCGCACCCGACGCCAGGATCCGTGACTCTGTCTCGCTTGATCCTAAACTGCCTCGGCTGCGCCCGATGCTAGGATCCATGACTCCATCTCGCTCGATCCCTAAACTGCCTTAACACCAGAATCTATGACTCTGCCTTGCCCGATCCCTAAACTGCCTTGGCTGCGCCCGATTCTAGGATCCCTGACTCTATCTCTCCCGATCCCTAAACTACCTTGGCTGCGCCCGACGCTAGGATCCGTGACTCCATATCGCCTAATCAATAAACTGCCTTGGTTGCGCCCAATGCCAGGATCCGTGAAATCCACCTCGCCCGATCCCTAAAAACGTCCGCTGACAAAACCCCCTAAGCAATTCTGCCCGAATCACCCGGGGGCTCGGGGGCTACACCCGTGGGTGCGCTCGCACGCACCCACTAACAAAATGGAACTTTCCCCACTAGCAACACAAAAAAACCTAGACGATTCTACCCGAATAGCCCGGGGGCTTGGGGGCTCCTATCGGGTTCATAAACCTAGGGTCCCTCATGGATCGGCTTCCCAACAAAGGCTCGGCCTAGTAGACAACATTGTGAACGACGCGCAACTCATGGGCGGGCCCAAATATATAAATGACAGGCCAGAAGGGTGATCCAATCTCTGACCGGAAGGCCTCACTAAGGAGGAACAGTGCTAGCTTCCGACTCCGACCCGCCTCTCCGACCAGAAGGCCAAACGCGTAATATTAGAATTTACACATTGGTGGTAACTTGAAACATCGACAGTTGGCGCGCCAGGTAGAGGCCTTTTGCGTATCACGACATCCACTTTAGGTCTCGGATGGCCAGTCACGATGTTAGTTGGGTCCCGGATGTGCACGTGCACTTCGGGGACCTAGACTTCATCGTCATAATAGAGGGAGAGTTGGCACGGGCTCCCACCACCTGTCCAACTTCTCCACTCTACTAGTCTCGATGCGATTGCCGAGGCGCTTGTGGAGCTGCAGCTGCACACAATAGAGTCACGCACCCCCGGGAACGACCAGCTCCTCAACTTCTACTACGAGAGGTTAGAGCGCTTGCTCGGCGCCTTCCTAGGACCCTGACCATCCCAGGAGGACCTATGCCAACTCACCTTCTTGTTTGCTAATGTCATGGTGCAGCTTGCCAGAGGAGAGCCACTCTCTCTAGAATACCTCATCCGGAGCACCTCGACAATGCTCCCGTCCGATTTCCACAACGTTGTAGAGACCGTTGGCCACCTTGTGGCACAACACACTCCTCCATCCCCTGTGAATGACAAGTTCAAGGGGGTAACCGAATATGTTGTTGAATCTTTCCACGACCTCCTCGTAGGAGAATCTAAGTCGCCCTCTAGCTCTGACTCCAGCAGGGGTAGCTATCATCCCTCTCATGAATGTTTCATGGCACGTACCCCCGAGGGACACGTCAAAAGCATCCATGAGGGAGAGGCTACCCTGATGAACAACTTCGATGATGAGGTCGAGAGGGATGTAGGGGCCCCACCTCGCCTACGGGTAGAGCAGCTAAAGGCCCAGCACCAAGAGCTCAAGGAAGCATGACTCTAGCTCGAGCAGAAATGCACGGAGCTTGAGTGAGAGATTGAGCGCCACGAAGACGGTGGCTGTGCATGCGCCATGGCCCATGACGTGAATGAAAGGATCATTGAGGATGATGAAGCCCTCCCAAACTTCACCTAGGTGAGCCAGAACATCGCTGCTATGGCGACATGCTCCAAGGGCTTCCAGGGCCTGTGACGCCGAGGATCGTCGGGCCCATCGTGAGATTCGCATGATACTCTAGCGTGCGGTGGCACAGCAGGCTGAGAGCTCGCTATCCTGATGATGCGAGCTCAATGCCAGCCAGCACACGCCCTTAGAATGACCCGACAAGGATGCGTTAGTTCACCAAGCACCGCAAGGCGGCAGGCCATGCACTGTGGTCCCAATGCATGAGTGTCTCGGCTGCCACCGTGACGTGAGCGACACCCTCGATGCCCACAGGTGTGACCGTGGCGATGCGAGGGAGGGGGCTAGCCATGGCTACCACCCTCGTTATGGTGGACGCTATGACAGCAGCGAGGACCGAAGCCCAAGCTCCGACTTGCCAGGACCTCAGGCTTTCGGCCGACACATCCACAACGTCGTCTTCCCACCATGGTATCGACCACCGCCCAACATCCCAAAATACTCTAGGGAAACAGACCCTAGACTATGGCTCAAGGATTATCAGCTTGCTTGCCAAGCCGGTGGAGTGGATAATGATAATTTCATTATCCGCAACCTTCCATTGTTCCTAGCCAATTTGGCATGAACGTGGTTGGAACACCTTCCGCCCAACAAAATCTAAAATTGGGCGAATCTTAAAGAGATTTTCATGGAAAACTTCTAGGGCACATACGCACATCCTAGGAACCCATGGGATCTCAAAAACTACTGATAGAAGACCAGAGAAAATCTTCATGGGTACATCTGGTGTTTCTCCTGGTAGTGCAACGAGCTGCCCAACGTCGCCGACGCCGACATCATAGGAGCTTTCCTATCTAGGACCACCTATGAGTCCCTAGTCCATAAGCTAGGACGTAAGGGCCCACGGACCACCAGGGAGCTCATAGACGTCGCCACCAGTCATGTCTCAGGCGAGGAGGCGGTTGGAGCGA
This sequence comes from Miscanthus floridulus, assembly GCF_019320115.1. NCBI lineage: Eukaryota > Viridiplantae > Streptophyta > Magnoliopsida > Poales > Poaceae > Miscanthus > Miscanthus floridulus. The sequence continues at coordinate 134,389,521 of NC_089582.1, read as the reverse complement.
TCTTTGACCCCCTCAAGGGCAAGGCGAAGTGAGACAACGCCGGCGAAGGCACCTCCAACCGTCCTAGAAAGAAGGAGAACAAGCAACGGTACGAGGGCTCGCTCGTGGCCACCACCAACCACATGGGGGGTTGAAAAGCCCGATGAGGGTACCCCAAACCACTTTGAGAAGCTTCTCGAAGGGCCATGCCCAAACCATGCCTTCCTCATAAAGCATCTATACAATGTCTAGAGACTCCAACAACGGGGAGCATAGCGGGGACCCCATGCCGGCCATAGACGATGCTAAAGGGAAGGGCGGTGGCTTTCTAACACTAGATGGCTGCCTCATGATCTTCAGAGGGTCAGCGGCCTATGACTCCAAGTGCCGCTAGAAGCTTACACGCCACGAGGTCTATACGGCCAAGCCAGCCACGCCTTCCTTCCTCTAATGGTCGGAGTCCACCATAACCTTTGATTAGACCGACCACCTAGAAAGCATCCTACAGCCGGGATGATATTCGCTTGTGGTTGACCTGATCATTGGCACGAAGCGGCTCACCAAAGTACTGATGGATGTAGGCACCGGCCTCAACATCATATACGCTGAAATGTTCGATGCCATGGGCATCGACCAAGCGCATGTTTGGCTGACCGGGACATCTTTCCATGGCATCATGCCTAGAAAGCAGGTCATGCCACTCAGGCAGATCAATTTGCCCGTCACCTTTGGGGATCTATCTAATTATAGGATGGAGACCCTTACCTTCGAGGTGGTAGGGTTCCATGAAACCTACCATGACATCCTGGGATGTCCATGCTACGCGAAGTTCATGGCCGTCCCCAACTAGACCAATCTAAAGCTGAAGATGCCAAGTCCATGTGGGGTTATCACCATCGGCACCTCCTTCTAGCACGCCTACGAGTGTGAGGTCGGGTGCTGCGAACACGCCATAGCAAATGTCGCCTCCAAAGAGCTCACGACCATCAGGAAGGAGGTCGCCGAAGAAGCACCCGACCCCAAGCGGTCGGCCAGGTCTTTTGAACTTGTAGAGGGCACCAAGGAGGTCCTCATAGACCCTAGCAGCTCTAAGGGCAAAGTAGTATGCATTGGCACCACACTTTCCTCTGAATAGGAAAGCGCGCTCATCGACTTCCTCTGCGCCAACAGAGACATCTTTGCGTGGAAACCCTTGGACATGCCAGGTATTCTAAGAGAAGTCACCAAGCACGCCTTGAAGATCAGGCCAGGCTCCAAGCCGGTGAAGCAGCGTCTACGTTGCTTCGACGAGGAGAAACATAGGGTGATCGGTGAGGAGATTGCGAAGCTATTGGTGGTTGGGTTCGTCAAGGAAGTATACCACCCTGAATGGTTAGCCAATCTCGTTCTTGTATGAAAAAAGAGTGGAAAATGGAGAATATGTGTTGACTACATGGGTCTCAACAAAGCGTGTCCAAAGGATCCATTTCCTTTGCCATGCATAGACCAAGTAGTCAACTCAACCTTAGGGTGCAAAACCCTTTGCTTCCTTAATGCGTACTCTGGGTATCATCGAATCATGATGAAAGAGTCTGACCAGCTCGCGACATCTTTCATCACCCCATTCGGATCATTCTGCTATGTCATAATGATGTTTGGTCTAAAAAACATCGGGGCTACATACTAGCATTGCATGCTTAAGTGTTTCGGGGACCTCATCGGGTGAACTGTTGTGTCCTACATGGATGACATCATGGTCAAATCCAAATGGGATGACCAGGTCATAGCTGACCTAGAACAGACCTTTGCGAAACTCTAAGCAAATGGCATCAAGCTCAACCCCGAGAAGTGTGTTTTTGGGGTCCCAAGGGGTATGCTGCTTGGTTTTATCATTTCTGAGTGTGGCATCGAAGCCAACCCAGAGAAGATCTCGGCCATCACGAAGATGGGCCTGATTCAGAACATAAAGGGGGTACAACAAGTTATAGGGTGTCTCACCATGCTCAGATGCTTTATCTCATGCCTCGACGAACAAGGTCTCCCCCTCTATCAGTTCCTAAAGAAGGCCGACCGTTTTGAATGGACGCCCAAGGCCCAAGAGGCACTTGACATGGTCAAGAAGCTTCTAACGAAGGCCCCAATCCTAGTCCCCCTGACCAATGGGGAACCACTTCTGCTCTACATCATGGCCACCACACAAGTGGTTAGCACCGCCCTGGTGGTAGAGCGAGAAGAAGAGGGACACGCCCTCAAAATGCAGCATCCCATATACTACATTAGCGAGGTCTTGTCCGATTACAAGACTCGCTACCCCCAAATCTAGAAGCTCCTATACGCCGTCCTCATCGCCAAAAGGAAATTGCATCACTACTTCGAGTCGCATCCAGTGACGGTCGTGATGTCCTTCCCCCTCGGTGAGGTTGTCTAAAACAGGGATGCCATGGGAAGAATCACCAAGTGGGCACTCGAGTTGATGGGTCGAGGCATTTCATATGCCCCCGAATGGCCAGTAAGTCCCAAGTGCTTGCTAATTTCATTGCATAGTGGACTAAGGTCCAAATGCCGCCAGCAGTGTTGACTAGGAGTACTGGATGATGTATATCGATGGATCACTGATGAAGAAAGGCACTAGCGTCGGGCTGGTCTTTGTTTCACCCCTCAAGGTGCACATGAGGCACATGGTTCACATCCATCTCCCCTCCTCCAACAATGAGGCCAAATATGAGGCATGAATCAATGGCCTACACATCGCCATCGAGTTGGGTATCCGATGGCTTGATGTCTGGGGCGACTCCTAGCTAATCATCGACTAAGTCATGAAGGAATCAAGCCGCCATAATGCCAAGATGTGTATTGCCAAGAAGTCCACTAGTTGGAGGACAAGTTCGGTGGTCTCGAGCTCAATCACATCCTGAGACGGCTCAATGAGGTGGCCAACATGTTGGTGAAAGCAGCGTTCGGCTGAGAGCCAGTGTCGACAGGTGTCTTCGCCAACGATTAGTACAAACCCTTAGTTCGCTATGAGGAGCTAGAACAAGCCAGTGATGGGCCGCCTACCCTAGGCTCGGGGGCTAACCAGCCATCGGCTCCATCTGACCCTGAAGTCATGGAGCTTGACGAGGATCCAGCGATAGAGCTCGATCCTCTAGCCGATTGGAGGGTGCCTTACCTTGACTACCTCCTCTGCAAGGTGCTGCTGATGGACAAAATGGAGGCTCAGCAGCTCACATGTCATGCCAAAGTCCTTTGTCGTTATTGATGGCGAGCTCTATAGGCGAAGCCAGACTGAGGTCCTACAGCGCTGCATCCCCATCGAACAAGGGAAGCAATTATTGAGAGATATCCATGGTGGGGTCTACGGTCACCATGCTGCGCCTAGAACCCTGGTCAAAAATGTGTTCCGACAAGGCTTCTACTGGCCAACCGTGATTGCCAACGCTGAACATATTGTGCGCACCTATGAAGGGTGTCAATACTACGCTCGATAGACCCACCTACCGGCCCAAGCACTCCAGACGATCCCCATCATGTGGTCGTTCGTGGTCTAGGGGCTCGATCTAGTCGGACCTCTCAAGAGGGTGCTCGGGGGCTATACGCACTTGCTTGTCACCATAGACAAGTTTATAAAGTGGGTAGAGGCTCGACCGATCTCTGTGATCAAGTTCCAGCAAGCCGTGCTGTTCTTCCTTGACATCATCCATCGCTTTGGACTCCCAAACTCCATTATCACGAACAATGGCATGTAGTTCACTGAAAAGAAGTTCCTCTAATTCTACGATGAACACCACATCCACATCGATTGGGCTGTCGTGGCGTACCCCTGCACGAACGGGTAGGTCAAGCGCGTGAACGACATGGTCTTACAAGGCCTCAAGCCTAGGATCTTCAACCGGTTGAACAAATTTGGCGAACGATGGGTCACAGAACTTCCCGCGGTGGTCTAGAGCATGAGGATGACCCCTAGTCGGGCCACCAGATACATGTCATTCTTCATGGTCTATGGTTTTGAAGCTGTCCTCCCGACCGACCTCGAGTATGAAGCACCAAGGTTCAGGGCATACGATGAATAGGGAGCCAAGGCATCCCTCGAGGATGCCATGGACTAGCTAGATGAAGCGTGCGATGTTGCCCTCTTCCACTCGGCCAGGTACCAACAAGCATTATGTTGGTACCACAACCATCGAGTGTGGGGTCAGGCCTTCAACATCAGGGACCTAGTGCTCTGCCTTGTCCAGAGCAACAAGAACTACCACAAAGCTCTCTCCACCATGGGAGGGACCAAACATCATCGTGGAGGTTCTCCGACCAGGCACCTACAAGCTCAAGACCATCAATGGTGAAGTCTTCATCAATGCCTCGAACATTGAGCAGCTACGTCGCTTTTACCCTTAATATACGCACACTTTCTCTTATCAGTTTTGCTATCGACTCCCCAATCTTTAGTGACACCCGACTGCAGCAATGGCAAGGGGTCGGGCCTCACTCGGGGGCTAATAAGAGCATATCTATTCGATAGATATTCTCTATGCCTGACCCTTTCTCACATTGAGACCTAGAACCAAGGGTTGTGGAAATGAACGCTGAGTAAAACTGGTTGGACTGGAAGAAACCTATGCCCTAGTGGCTACGGCGTTTTTGCTCACCATCGTGATCAGAGTTTTTTCCGCACCCGAGCTTTTTAGCCTTAACTACAGAAAGAGTCGGCATGCATCTAAGAGTATATCCACCAGACAAACATTCTCTATGCCCAACTCTCTCTCACGTTGAGACCTAGAAGCTAGGGTTGCGGAAACGAACGTTGAGTAAAACTGGTCGGACTACAAGAAACCTACGCCCCAGTGGCTACGGCGTTTTTACTCACCAGCGTGATTAGAGTTTGTTCACCCGCACCCCGAGCTTTCGGGCCTCAATGACAGAAAGGGTCAAAATGCACTAACCTTTTTATACAAAAAGGGGAGAAGGGCTAAAAAGCTGTTTGGCCATAACAAAATTTAAGAGCTTGTCTATTTATTACAAGTTCGCCGCCTGGCTTATCTGCCTAACTAATTTCTTGGGCAGGATAATCTCATCCTCTATCTCCATAGGTAAGTCCTGTGCCAGTAGGTGACACAGGTCAATCGGATGGCTTGGCCGTTGTCGAGAGATGGGTAAGGAGCAGTAGGATGCCCCATGTGGGTTATGCCGACTCTATCACGAACGATGGACCTGGATTCCACTCGGACATGTTTGGTAAGAGCCATCCAAACCTATCACTCAAGCCATCAAGGTAAGTCCTGTGCCAGCAGGCCACCTAAGTCGATCGAACGGCTTGGGCCACTACCAAGAGACGGGTCATCTCTAAGTGACACCTGACCCTAGCAACAACAAGAGGTCGGGCCTCACTCGAGGGCTGGCAAGAGTGTCTATTCGATAGACATTCTCTATGTCCGACCCCTTTCTCCTTGTAAAACCTAAAGGCAAGGTGTGCAGAAACAAACGCTGAGTAAAACTGGTCGGACTGCAAGAAACCTATGCCCCAGCGGCTACGATATTTTTGCTCACCAGCGTGATTAGAGTTTTTGTCCCCGCACCCCGAGCTTTAGTCTCTGCCTTCCCAAGAAGGGTTTGGAGGCCCCCCTGGTAGAATCTCCATCGAGGAGAGGCCAGCAGGTCACCTAAGTTGATCAGATGGCTTGGGCCACTACCGAGAGACGGGTCATCTCTAAGTGACACCTGACCCTAATAATGGCAAGAGGTCGGGCCTCACTCGAGGGCTGGCAAGAGTGTCTATTCGGTAGACATTTTCTATACTTGACCCCTTTCTCACACTAAAATCTAAAGGCAAGGTGTGCAGAAACAAACACTAAGTAAAACTGGTCGAACTATAAGAAACCTATGCCCCAACGACTATGGTGTTTTTGCTCACCAGTGTGATTAGAATTTTTATCCCCATACCCCGAGCTTTAGCCTTCGCCTTCCCAGGAAGGGTTTGGAGGGGCCCACCTGTGGAATCTCTATCAAGGAAAGGCCAGTAGGCTGCCCAAGTCGATCGGATGGCTTAGGCCGCTGTCGAGAGATGGGTTGGGAGCAGTAGGATGCCCCATGCGGGTTATGCCAACTCCGTCATGAATGATGGACCTGGATTTCACACGAACATATCTAGTAAGAGCTCCCTGAACCCGTCACTTGAGCCATCGAGGTAAGTTTACCAACCCCCACTTTACTTCTCATGCATGCATTCATACATTCATCCATACATTCATCTCATATATCCAAGCATCGCATATGCAATTATTGTGTCACAACACTTTGTGTCTCGTCACAAAGCGGTAGTCATCTCATTCGATATGTGCGGTGACCGACTGAGGTTCGAAGGCTAGCCCACAAAGCACATGAGGCCATCTCGTGTCAAACAGAGCCAGGGGAGAAAACAAAGATGAGCCCTAGTGGCCTTTGCCCGACCCGCTTAGAAGCGGACAGGATCATCTCAACCTTCTCATTTGATACTAACCTTGAGCCAAGCCCACAGAATCTCCATCGAGGGGAGGCCAACGGGTCACCTGAGTTAGTCTCTAGAATGACTCGGGCATCTACTGGGAGGCAACTTAAGGAGCAGTGGAATGCTACATGAGGGCTATGCCGATCCCATCATGAACAACAGACCTAGATTCCACTCGGACATACCCGTTAGCTAGCTCACCAAGCGCGACACTCGAGCCATCAGGGCAAGTGTTGTTAGCTCAACCCCTTCGGTTGCGGAAAGCACGGATGGGGCAACACATAAAACTCAGCCGACCCCTACCGAGCCCAACGGGGCTCGGGGGCTTGAGCCACCCGACCCTGACTCAGGAATTTGACCGACCGAGGTTCAAAGGCTGGCCTGCGAAGGGCTCAAGGCCACCTCGCGTCAAATAGAGCCAGGGGAGAAAACATAGATGAGGCCTAGCGGCCTTTGCCCAACCCACTCAAGAGCAGATAGGGTCATCTCGACCTTCTTGTTTGATCCTAACCTCGAGCCAAGACCATAAAATCTCCATCAAGGGGAGGCCAGCGGGCCACCTAAGTTGTTACTCGGAACGACTCAGGCATCTATCGAGAGGCAGGTTAAGGAGCAGTGAAATGCCACATGATGGCTATGCTAACCCTATCATGAACGATGGACCTAGATTCCTCTCGGACATGCCTGTTAGCGAGCTCATTAAGCGCGTCACTCAAGCCATCAAGGCAAGTGACGTTAGCTCAACCCCTCCAGTTGTGGAAACCGCGAATGGGGTGATGATCACAAAGAAAAGCCAACCCTCGACCAGTCCCCCGCTACACGCGGGGGCTCGAGGAATGTTGGACTCATAAGGAGACCGAATGCGCGGTCACAGAATGATGGCTCTGATCCTAGGGAGGGGTACGTGCGAAAACTAAGAATAATATTTCTAAAATAAGAGACGCTTTTCTCCTACTAGTTTTGCTATCCTCTCCTTGATCTTTAGTGACACCCAACCCTAGCAATGGCAAGGGGCCAGGCCTCACTCGGGGGCTGATAAGGGTATATATATACCCTTTCTAAAACAATTGTCGTGCTTGACCCCTTCCTCATATTAAAAAACCTAGTGGCAAGGTTTGCGGAAATGAACGACTAAGTAAGGCTGGTCGGACTGCAAGAAACCTACGCCCTAATGGCTATAGCGTTCTTGCTTACCAGCGTGATCAAAGTTTCCCGCCTACACCTCGAACTCTATGGTCTTAACAAACGGAAGGGACAGAATGCATTAACCCCTTTTCACACATAAAAAGGGAGAAAAAAACAAATTTGTTCACATCGAAATAAAAGAACAGACTTGTTCAAACGACACACAAGGGTCGAAACTTGTCCAATTATTCCAAAAATCATCGCCCGGCCTATTTAACTAACTAGCCCCTCCGGGGAGAACTATACCTTCTATCCTATCCTCCAGGTCCTGTGAAAGGGGAGCCACCGCCGTTTCCATCTCCTCTAGCTTATGGACTTCATAACCGGGCACGTAACCATGGCTCATCATCTCCAGATTGATGTTGTCCCCATAATGAGAATGAGCAATCACAAAGGACTAATTGACCCCGGTGCAAAGGGCATTCCTCTCGACCTAGCGCACCAGAGCCATGATCTCGATGGCACGGGCTATGAGCGAGTAGGTCCCCTCCGACCACACCACCTCAAGGTCATCGCAGACCACTCTGAGGGCGGCACTTAGGATACCGAGATCGTCACTCTCTACCTCAAGATTCCTCGTCACCTTAGCAAGATCCACAGCCAGCCTAGTAGAAATGCTCTTGGCCTCTAGCCTCTGGGTCATCGTGCTTTTGAGCTTGGCCTAGAGGGAGCCGACCCTCTACTACGCATCGACGCGCTCTTGGTAGGCCTAGTCATGCTCTCGAAAAGCCTGGCCACGCTCCTTGTGAGCCGTGCCACATTCCAAGAAGAGCCTCTCCATGGTTTGGATCAGTTGATCCTGCTCCTTGCGTAGCCTAGCGACCGTCGTAGCATCCAGGCTTGCCCTCTTCTCTAGGGCCCACGAGCTTCTCCTCGGCCCCTAGCTTTAGATCCATTTCCTTCTCAACCTCGCCTAGAAGGTCAAGGATCCACTGGTAGGTCTCGATGTCCTTCTGGAGCAACTCATCCCACTCCTTCCTGACCCTAGCGGCTTCTTCATCATCCTTCCACGACCTCGCTGATAGGGCCTTGAACGCCTTCTCAGCCTTGCTAGCATCCCAATGGGCCTCAGCCACCCATGACTAAAGATTGGCCGCCCCCTCGCCATGGGGGATTAGCTGGGCCACCCTTTGCTGGGCGGCAACAAGCTAAGCTGTCACCTCCCCGTGTAGCCATGCCTCCTTGATGAGGTGGTCCTAGGCTTCATTCTATTGATGAAGGAACCAAGATTTCCCCTAGCTACGAGCTATAAGGGACTACAGAAAGATGATGGTCAGGATACAAAAAGTATATAAAGGAAGATAAGGGCAAGAAGTAGGACCAAGCCGACCAGAGGGAACAACGACATCGTGCAATGCGCCTACGGTGTGGTCTAGGGCCTCGAGCACAGACGCAATCCCTACATCGAGGCTCTCTGGCTCCATGCTCTCTACGACATCGTCTAGGGTAAAAAGCACCGACGCTGCATCCTACGGATCCGCCCACTAGAGCAGGGCGAGGCGAGCCACTACCCACCGATGTCAGGGCCAAGGATGACTCCCCATTGGTCCAAGCACCGCCAACCCCTGTCGTCGTGACGTCCCCATCGAGACACCCCCTCCGGCAACGGAAGGGGTCAGCGGTGCGGACGCCAACCTCTCTCCCAACACCATGACTCCCAGGGACCCTCGGCCACATCTGAAAGGTCCTAATGGCTAGGGGGTGAATAGCCTATTAAAAATTTCTACAACAACACTTAACAAACCGGTTAGATAATTATGAGGCGAAGCAAGTGCTGTGCTAGCCTACAAAAATAGCAAGCCACCTACCACAATTCTAGTTTATATAGTTTCTATCCACATAAAAGCTATGACACTACACTAAGTTAATGTGCTCTCAAAGGCTAACTACAGAGCCACACTAACCAAACTAACAAGCTCTCACAACTAGCTACACTAAAGAGCTTGACAACTAGTTTGCGGTAAAGTAAAGAGAGTGATCAATTTGTTTATACCGCCATGTCGAGGAAGGAGCCAATCAATCACAAGACTGAATACCAATGAAGACCAATCACCTCAGAATCAAATGATGAACACAATGATTTTTACCAAGGTTCACTTGCTAGCCGGCAAGCTACTCATCGTTGTGGCGATTCACTCACTTGGAGGTTCACGCGCTAATTGGCATCACACGCCAAACCCTCAATAGGGTGTCGCACAACCAACATAAGATGATGATCACACAAGCCACGAGCAATCCACTAGAGTACCTTTTGGCTCTCCGTCGGGGAAAGGTCAAAAACCCCTCACAATCACCACGATCGGAGCCAGAGATAATCACCACTCTCCGCTCGACGATCCTCGCTGCTCCAAGCCATCTAGGTGGTGGCAACCATCAAGAGTAACAAGCGAATCCCATAGCGAAACACGAACACCAAGTGCCTCTAGATGAAATCACCCAAGCAATGAACTTGGATTCCTCCCAATCTCACAAAGATGATGAATCAATGATGGAGATGAGTGGGAGGGCTTTGGCTAAGCTCACAAGGTTGCTATGTCAATGCAAATGGCCAAGAGAGTGAGCTTGAGCCGGCCATGGGGCTTAAATAGAAGCCCCCACGAAATAGAGCCGTTGTACCTCTTCACTGGGCACAACACGGGGTGATTGGACGCTCCGGTCATATTGACCAGACGCTGGACCTCAGCGTCCGATCATGCAATGCGTGCCACATGTCCCCTCTCTTCAAATGTTGATCGCCTGATCTCAACGGTCAAGTGACGACTGGACACAGTAGCTCAAAGTGACCGGATGTTGAACCCCAGCGTTCGGTCATTTCCAGTAAGCATCCAGAGACGACTTTTCATGACCGAACGCGTTCGGTCATGCTCGACTGAACTCACCCAACATCCAGTCACTTGGCATTTCCCCTGTGCATGACCATGTCAGTGTGACCAGACGTAGCCAGCCAGCATCCGGTTGTTTCAGCACTAGCGTTCGGTCAACGACCGACGCTGTGCTTCTTCTACAGCTACTGACCGGACACATCGGTCCTTCAGAGACCAACGTCCGGTCACTTACAGTGACCATGTTCACCTAAGTTTAGGGCACCAGTGTCACCATCGGACTGTCCGCACTCTACGGGCGGACACTCCATCGGTGAAGTTCCTAACCCTTGCTCAAATGTGCCAACCACCAAGTGTATCACCTTATGCACATGTGTTAGCATATTTTCACAAACATTTTCAAGGGTGTTAGCCCTCACTAGATCCTAAATGCATATGCAATGAGTTAGAGCATCTAGTGGCACTTTGATAACTGCATTTTGATACGAGTTTCACCCCTCTTAATAGTACGGCTATCGATCCTAAATGTGATCACACTCACTAAGTGTCTCGATCACCAAAACAAAATAGCTCCTACCATTTATACCTTTGCCTTGAGCCTTTTGGTTTTCTCTTTCTTCTTTTCAAGTCCAAGCACTAGATCATCACCATGGAATCACCATCATCATGTCATGATCTTCATTTGCTTCACCACTTGGAATGTGCTACCTATCTCATGATCACTTGATAAACTAGGTTGGCACTTAGGGTTTCATCAATTCACCAAAACCAAACTAGAGCTTTCAATCTCCCCCTTTTTGTTAATTGATGACAACCCTTTCACAAAGATATGAATTGAAATTCAATTGAATCCATGTTGCTTGCCCAAGCATATTTACCATGTGATAAAAGGATATGGACAAGTTTCATGAACCCCAAATGGTAGCAATTGCTCCCCCTACATATGTGCTAAGAGTTTGGATTGTAGCTTGCGCATATGCTTAGATAGAAAATATAGGAGGCAATATCTACCAAATGATGCTAAGGTATAAAAGATGGACCTTTGAAGCGTGATACCAATCGAAGTGCACTATTATACCATTCTTAGCATCATGGTTAGCTTGATACCACTTGGAAACACATGAAAATGAAATCACTAGATAACCTATGCATGCTAGATTTTCATTTCATCATTCAAACCTATAACTAGCATACACCACACAAGCATGAATATTGAAATTTAAAACTTATGCCATGCAAGCAAACATATGAAATACACATTCAAATGCACCATACAAGTTCATGAGCTTACTCCCCCTACTTGTGTGCTCAAAATTTTAATTGATCCCTTTCCTTTGTCATATTTCTCCCCTTATGTCAAGTTCTCCCCCTATCACTTGTATCTTTATTTCTCTTCCCCTTTGTGGTGTCTTTTCACTATCTTTGTGCACTATTTCTCCCCCTTTGTCATCAATGACCACAAAGGCTTAAATTATATATAGGTTGAGATTATCAGTGTCAATCAATGGGGTGAGGATCATTTTCCCAAATTTGGTTCAATCTAGAATATTTACCAAAAATATTTAACTCGGTTCGATCCAAGGACAAGCTTCTTCACACCTCCAAATAAGGGTTATCTTGCACCATGTTGAGTTAAACACGTAGAGCTCATTTTCTAGATCAAACACTAGGTTTACAAGCCCACAAATATGTCATATGCTACCAATAGATCAAGTCAAGCATAGAAGCAATAGTGGTACCATACAAACATTAAATTCATTTAATTTTCATGAATGAGCCTATTAAAATTGAGAGATGACTAGATGCACTAATCATGTCCTTATCAAGGATGTATGCCATGCCAATCAACTTTTACCTTGGATTGCTCGAAGGAGAGGCATGTCATATAAGTAGGGGGGTGCATCAACACATATTTGAGAAATCCAATATGTTCAACCCATTCCTTAGCTTGCAAAACTTTTTCTCATCCAATGGCTTGGTGAATATATCGGCAAGTTGATCTTCGGTGCCTACACTTTCAATGCAAATGTCCCCTTTTTGTTGGTGATCTCTTATGAAATGGTGGCGGACATCAATGTGCTTTGTTCTTTCAAGTTGAACCGGATTGTTGGTCAACTTGATTGCACTCTCATTGTCACATAGCAATGGCACTTTCTTGAACCTGATTCCAAAGTCACTCAAAGTGGCCTTCATCCAAAGTATTTGTGCACAACAACTACTGGTGGATATGTATTCAGCTTTGGTAGTTGATAATGCAACATATTTTTGCTTCTTTGATGACCATGAAACAAGTGATCTTCCTAACAATTGACATGTGCCCGAGGTGCTCTTTCTTTTAACCTTGCATCCCACATAATCCAAGTCGGAGTAACCAACTAGCTCAAACTTTGCTCCTTTGGGATACCACAAACCAATATTTGGTGTATGCTTCAAGTACCTCAATATTCTCTTTGTAGCCTTCAAATGACTTTCTCTTGGTGAGGCTTGAAATCTTGCACACATGCATACACTAAACATGACATCCGGCCTTGATGCGGTCATTAGAGTAGGCTTCCAATCATAGACTGATACAACTTTTGATCCACCATATTTCCACGTGTATCACTATCCAAGTTGCCAATTATTCCCATTGGTGTACTAATGACTTTACTATCACTTATGCCAAACTTTATGATCATGTCTTTGATATACTTGCCTTGACTCATAAAAGTACCATTCTTCAATTGCTTGATTTGAAGACCAAGGAAGTAACTTAACTCTCCAATCATGGACATCTCAAACTCATTAGCCATCATCTTTCCAAACTCATTACAAAAGTCTTGATTGATTGATCCAAATATGATGTCATCAACATAGATTTGCGATACAAATAGATCTTTTCCAATCTTCTTGATGAAAAGAGTGGTGTCAACCTTGCCCATCATGAACCCTTTAGAGAGTAGGAAGTCCCTCAATCTCTCATATCATACTCTAGGTGCTTGCTTCAAACTATACAATGCCTTATTCAACTTGTACACATGGTCAGGCTTCTTGTCATCTTTAAAACTAGGAGGTTGCTCAACATATACTTCTTCATTGATGTAACCATTGAGAAATGCACTCTTGACATCCATTTGATAGAGCTTGATGTTGTGGGCACAAGCATAGGCTAACAAGATTCTAATAGCTTCCAATCTAGCAATCGGGGCATATGTTTCTCCAAAGTCAAGACCTTCAACTTGTGTATAGCCTTGTGCTACCAATCTTGCTTTGTTTCTTACTACTATCCCATCTTGATCTTGCTTGTTTCTAAAGACCTATTTGGTTCCAATCACATTGTGTCCCTTTGGTCTCTCTACTAATTCCCATACTTGATTTCTTGTGAAGTTATTTAACTCTTCATGCATAGCATTCATCCAATCAACATCCTTCAATGCTTTATCTATCTTCTTTGGTTCAATGGATGACACAAATGAGAAGTGCTCACAAAATGAAGCCAATCTTGATCTTGTTTGTACACCTCTAGAAATATCACCAATTATAGTGTCCAATGGATGATCCCTTGTAATATTAGTTGGTTGGAGGATTGAAACTTGATTGCTTGCACTTGCTTGATCATTGGGTTGAGATGATGTACTAGCCACTTGATCTTGTTCATTATCATGAGAGCCACTTGTACTAACTTGATTTGTATCATCTTGCACATTTGAGTTAGAGAGCACTTGCACTTGATCATCTTCATCATCATTCACTTGCCTAGGCCTCAATTCACCAACATCCATGACCTTCATGGCATTTGAAAGTTGAATGCCTCTAACATCTTCCAAGTTCTCATTCTCTACTTGTGAACCCTTGGTTTCATCAAATTCAACATCATAAACTTCCTCAAGAGTACCACTATCCAAATTCCAAACTCTATATGCTTTGCTTGTAGTGGAATAATCAAGTAAGAATTCTTTATCACATTTCTTGTCAAACTTGCCCAATCTAGTGCCTTTCTTCAAGATATAGCATTTGTAACCAAAGATCAAAAAATATGTAATGTTGGGCTTTCTACCATTCAAGAGCTCATATGGTGTCTTCTCTTTCAATGAGTGATAATAGAGGCGGTTGCTACAATAGCAAGTCGTGTTGATAGCTTCGGCCGAAAAAGATTGACTCACATTGTACTCACTAAGTATAGACCTTGCCATATCAATGAGTGTTCTATTTTTTCTCTCAACAAGGTCATTTGATTGTGGAGTGTACTTGGCCAAGAATTGATGTCTAATTCCAAATTCATCACACAACTCATCAATTCTAGTGTTCTTGAACTCACTACTATTGTCACTTCTAACTCTCTTGATGGTTGTTTCAAACTCATTGTGAATGCCCTTGATAAATGATTTGAATATTGCAAACACATCACTTTTGTCTACTAGAAAGAATACCCATGTGTATCTAGTATAATCATCCACTATCACAAAGTCATATTTATTACCACCAATGCTAGTGTGTTGTGTTGGCCTAAACAAATCCATATGCAATAACTCAAATGCTTTACAAGTGCTCATCATGCTTTTCTTGGGATGGGTGTTTCCAACTTGTTTTCTGGCTTAACAAGAGCTACAAAGCTTATCCTTTTCAAACACAACATCTTTCAAGTCTCTAACCAATTCATGATTAACCAATCTATTCAATTGTTTCATTCCAACATGACCAAGTCTTCCATGCCATAACCAACCCATTCTAGACTTAGTGAACAAACATGTGGATAATTTAGCTTCACTAGCATTGAAATCAACCAAGTATAGATTCTCATATCTAAAGCCTTTGAAGATCAAGTTGGAGCCATCTACACTTATGATCTCTACATCATCTACCACAAATATGCATTTGAATCCAAGATCACACAATTGAGCCACGGATAGCAAATTGAAGTTCAAGCTCTCTACTAGCAACACATTGGATATGCTCATATCATTGGATATTGTAATCTTACCAAGCTCTTTGACCTTATCTTTGCCATTATCACCAAATGTAATACTATCATAACCATTATTGTCATTGGTGTTGATTGAGTTGAACATTCTTGCATCACCGGTCGTGTGTTGAGTGCACCCACTATCAAGAACCCAATGCCTTCCTCCGGCTTTATAATTGACCTACAAAAAAAGATCAATTCTTTTTAGGTACCCAAACTTGCTTGGGTCCTTGAAGGTTAGTTACTAAGCTCTTTGGTACCTAAATAGCTTTCTTCTTTGAGCCCATCCATGGTTTACCAATGAACTTAGCCTTTACACCATTTGCACCCTTAGTAAGCACATAGAAATAATTAATCTTAATGGAGGATACATTAGCATTTTTACTCTTGTTCTTGCACTCATGCTCTTTATGACCAACTTGCTTGCAACTAGTACAAAACCGACTATTGTTCTTCACAAAACTAGTCTTATGAGGAGCAAAGGCCGCCTTGCCTTTCTTGGGGGTATAACCCAATCCCTCTTTATAGAGAGAAGCTCTTTGGCTACCCAAGCATATAAGCAAGCGGTCCTCACCACCATAGGCCTTAGCCAAGGTGTGAGTGAGCTTATTGACCTCCTTCTTGAGGTTTTCATTCTCAACCATTAGTGAGGCATCACAAGTAAGACCATCACTACTAGATGAGGTGGAAGTAGAAGTACTACAAGAAGGGTTAGTGGGAGCAACAATGATAGGCATAGATAATGATTCATCAATTATATCACAAGTTAAACCTACATCACAATTCTCAACATGCTTCTTTTTATCTTGCTCATTAAGCAAAGAGGAATGAGCCTTTTCAAGCTTTTTGTGAGCCTTGTCAAGCTTCTCATGGGCTTCCTCTAGCCTCTCATGAGTTGCTTTGAGCTCATCAAAGGCTTGCTTAAGGGCTTTTACCTACTTATTCAAGCTCTTGCATTCCCTTCTCTTAATGTCAAAGTGTTCTTTGGTATCTTCTAGCATGTCAAATAATTCATCTTTAGTAGGTTCATCATCATCACTATCACTATTATTTTCATTACCATGTTTATCATCACTTCTATCATCATCACAAGTTTGTACCTTAGTGGCCTTAGCCATGAAGCATGATGGAGTGTCAAAGAGAGAAGGCTTCTCATTGATAGCAATGCTTGCAAGTGCCTTCTTCTTGGTGGTCTTGTCATCATCACTTGAGGAAGCATCACTATCCCAAGTGACCACATATGAACCATCCTTCTTCTTCTTGAAGTTCATCTTGTCCTTCTCTTTCTTTTCCTTCTTGTCCTTCTTCTTGTTCTTCTTGTTGTCATCATCATTGTCGCTATTGTATGGGTATTGAGCAACAAGATGATCTTTGCTTCCACATTTGAAGCACCTTCTTGACTCTTCCTTGTTCTTGGATGAAGATTTCTTTCTTCTAGCACGGTACCCTTTCTTCATCATGAACTTGCCAAATTTCTTGACAAAGAGAGCTATCTTCTCATCATCATCATCATCCCATAAGCCATCATCTTCACTTGATGTATCTTGCTTTGCCTTGCCCTTGGATGATGTGGCCTTGAATGCCACGCTCTTCTTCTTCTCATCTTTCTTCTCCTTCTTTTCTTCCTTCTCATCATCATCTCTATATGTATCATCGGTCATTATATCTCCCAACACTTGGTTTGGTGTCATGATGTCCAAACCGCTCCTCACTAGAATAGTGACCAATGTGCCAAATCTTGAAGGCAAACATCTCAAGAACTTGTGGAAGAAGTCCTTGTCCTTCACCTCTTCTCCAAGTGCTTTGAGATCATTGACAAGCACTTGAAGCCTATGAAACATCTCTGGCACACTCTCATCCTCCTTTATCTTGAAGCTTACAAACTTCTCTTTGATAATGTATGCCTTTGCACCCTTTATGGCTTGAGTGTCCTCAAATGATTCTTCCAACTTCTTCTAAGCCTCATGAGCCATCTCAATATTCTTAATTTGCTCAAATGTTCTCTCATCAATTGCATCATGAATGGCACTTAGAGCAATGCCATTGTTTTGGAGAACCACTTCTTCAGCCGCGGTGGGATTCTCTGGATTACCAATCTCAATTTTAGTTTCTACCACCTTCCACACCTTTCTATTGATTGACTTGATATGTGTGGTCATCTTTGATTTCCAATACGGATAATTTGTGCCATCAAATTGGGGTGGCTTCTTGGTGTTGTTGATTTGAGCCATTTTTACACCGAAGGTTGTTAAGCCTCAAATCACAGTGACCTTGGCTCTGATATCACTTGAAAGGTTCTAATGGCTAGAGGGGGTGAATAGCCTATTAAAAATTTCTACAACAATACTTAACAAACCGATTAGATAATTATGAGGCGAAGCAAGTGTTGCACTAGCCTACTAAAATAGCAAGCCACCTACCACAATTCTAGTTTATATAGTTTCTATCCACACAAAAGCTATGACACTACACTAAGTTAATGTACTCTCAAAGGCTAACTAAAGAGCCACACTAACCAAACTAACAAGCTCTCACAACTAGCTACACTAAAGAGCTTGACAACTAGTTTGCGGTAAAGTAAAGAGAGTGAGCAATTTGTTTATACCACCATGTCAAGGAAGGAGCCAATCAATCACAAGAATGAATACCAATGAAGACCAATCACCTTGGAATCAAATGATGAACATAATGATTTTTTACCGAGGTTCACTTGCTAGCCGGCAAGCTACTCCTCGTTGTGGTGATTCACTCACTTGGAGGTTCACGCGCTAATTGGCATCACACGCCAAACCCTTAATAGGGTGTCGCACAACCAACATAATATGAGGATCACATAAGCCACGAGCAACCCACTAGAGTACCTTTTGGCTCTCCACCGGGGAAAGGTCAAGAACCCCTCCTAATCTCACAAAGATGATGAATTAATGATGGAGATGAGTGGGAGGGCTTTGGCTAAGCTCACAAGGTTGCTATGTCAATGGTCAAGTGATGACCGGACGCAACAGCTCAAAGTGACTGAACGTTGAACCCCAGCGTCCAGTCGTTTCCAGTAAGCATCTAGAGATGTCTTTTCACGATCGGACGCATCCGGTCATGCTCGACCAGACTCACCCAGCGTCCGGTTACTTGGCGTTTACCTTGTGCATGACCATGTCAGTGTGACCAGACGTAGCCAGCTAGCGTTCGGTCGTTTCAGTGCCAGCATCCGGTCGACGACCGACGCTGCGCTTCTTCTGTAGCTACTGACCGAACACGCTGGTCCTTCAGAGACTAGCGTCCGATCACTTATAGTGACCACATTCACCTGAGTTTAGGACGCCAGTGGCACCGTCAGACTGTCCGCACTATACAGGCAGACACTCTGCTAGTGAAGTTCCTAATCCTTGCTCAAATGTGCCAACCACCAAGTGTATCACCTTGTGCACATGTGTTAACATATTTTCACAGACATTTTCAAGGGTGTTAGCAATCTACTAGATCCTAAATGCATATGCAATGAGTTAGAGCATCTAGTGGCACTTTGATAACCATATTTCGATACGAGTTTCACCCCTCTTAATAGTATGGCTATCGATCCTAAATGTGATCACACTCACTAAGTGTCTCAGTCACCAAAACAAAATGGTTCCTACCATTTATACCTTTGCCTTGAGCCTTTTGCTTTTCTCTTTCTTCTTTTCAAGTCCAAGCACTAGATCATCACCATGGAATCACCATCATCATGTCATGATCTTCATTTGCTTCACCACTTGGAATGTGCTACCTATCTCATGATCACTTGATAAACTAGGTTAGCACTTAGGGGTTCATCAATTCACCAAAACCAAACTAGAGCTTTCAATGTCCCCCTCCATCTAGCCTACGCCAGACATTGCTTAGGCCACCGATGGCACGAGCAGTGCTGGTGCCATAGGCACCACTATGATTGCGCCCGACTGTGACCCATCTGTCACGGCCACTGCCACCTCCACCTACGTTGGTGGGGTCACGACCAATTGTGCCGTGCCCACCATGGTTGGCGCCATGAGCACGATCGGTAGCCCCATTCGTCCCGCCATCGGCAGTGGTATCGCGGCCATCACCGGCTGCTCCGCGACCTCCGAAGGCGCCCCTTGAACGCTCATGTCCGCCCATCCCGCCAAGGGCACAGGCGCCACCATGGGCAGCTGAAAGGTCCTAATGGCTAGAGGGGGGGGGTGAATAGCCTATAAAAAATTCTACAACAACACTTAGTAAACTGGTTAGACAAATATGAGGCGAAGCGAGTGTTACGCTAGCCTACTAAAAATGCAAGCCACCTACCACAATTCTAGTTTATATAGTCTCTATCCACACAATGGCTATGTTGCTACACTAAGTTAGTGTGCTCTCAAAGGCTAACTAAAGGGCCATACTAACCAAACTAACAAGCTCTCACGACTAGCTACACTAAAGAGCTTGACAACTAGTTTGTGGTAATGTAAAGAGAGAGAGAGAGCAAGATGGTTATACCACTGAGTTGAGGAATGAACCAATCAATCACAAGAATAAATATCAATGAATACCAATCACCTTAGAATCAAATGTTGACACGATGATTTTTTACCGAGGTTCACTTGCTTGCCGGCAAGCTAGTCCTCGTTGTGGTGATTTACTAACTTGGAGGTTCACGCGCTAATTAACATCACATGCCAAACCCTCAATAGGGTGCCTCACAACCAACATAAGATGAGGATCACACAAGCCATGAGCAATTTACTAGAGTACGTTTTGGCTCTCCACCGAGGAAAGGTCAAGAACCCCTCACAATCACCATGATCAGAGCCGGAGATAATCACCAACCTTCGCTCAACGATCCTCGATGATCCAAGCTATCTAGGTGGCAGCAACCACCAAGAGTAACAAGTGAATCCCATAGCGAAACATGAACACCAAGTGGCTCTAGATGCAAACACTCAAGCAATACACTTGGATTCACTCCCAATCTCACAAAGATGATGAATCAATGATGGAGATGAGTGGGAGAGCTTTGGCTAAGCTCACAAGGTTGCTATGTCAATGCAAAATGGCCAAATGAGTGAGCTTGAGCCGACTATGGGGCTTAAATAGAAGCCCCCATAAAATAGAGCCGTTGGCTCCTCAGTCCACTGAAAATTAGGGTGACCGAACGCATCGGTCGGTTTGACCAGACACAGGAACCCAGCGTCTGGTCCTTAGATTTTCACCATGTGTCCCCTACTTCAAATGCTAATTGCTCGATCTCAACGGTCATCAGAGCACTTAAGTTATGACCGGACGTACAACAGTGTAGGACCGGACACATGACTCTAGCGTTCGGTCACTTCCAGTAAGGTTCTAGTCATGACCGGACGTGTCCGGTCACCGCTGAGCGCCACAACATTAGCACCAGACATAGCATAGTGAGATGATCGGACGCTGCAATGCCTGAGTTTGGTTGTGTCCAGAGAGCTCCCTGAGCCTCCGTTTTGCGACCGAATGCGTTCGGTCCCTGGTGGCTAGACTCGCATCTACGTCCGATCCCCTCTAGATCAACTCAGTGTGTTACGTCAGCATATGTCATCACTGACCAGACATAGACCCTACGTGTCTGGTCACTTTTATCATGTAGTGTCTGATCAGCTCTACGCCCATGCACCATCTGCTGCCGAGTCTAGCGTCTGATGCACTCTGTGAAACCCTATATTTTCTGTATAGGGCATCGGTGAAGTTTCGAACCCTTGCTCCCAAGTGCTAAACACAATGTGTATCACCTTTATGCATGTGTGTTAGCATATTTTTCATAAACATTTTCAAGGGTGTTAGCACTCCACCAGATCCTAAATGCATATGCAATGAGTTAGAGCATCAAGTGACACTTTCATAACCATATTTCGATACGAGTTTTACCCCTCTTAATAGTATGGCTATCGAACCTAAATGTGATCACACTCGCTAAGTGTCTTGATCACCAAAATGAAATGGCTCCTACCACTTATACCTTTGCCTTGTGCCTTTTGTTTTTCTCTTTCTTCTTTTCAAGTCCAAGCACTTGATCATCATCATGGCATCACCATCATCATGTCATGATCTTCATTTGTTTCACCACTTGGAACGTGCTACCTATCTCATGATCACTTTGATAAACTAGGTTAGCACTTAGAGTTTCATCAATTCACCAAAACCAAATTAGAGCTTTCAGCAGCGCCTGATCGGCCGGCGACATGGTCACACTATCGCCGCTCCTGCCCAAAACCAATGCGACACCAGCCAATGCCTACTGGCTTGATTGGAGGGTGATGCTCTTCTTTGGTGCCAGCGCCAAAGGATTTTGCTGCCCGCCGATGCTGCAAGGGATGAAAAACATAAGTCATGATGAAATCCGACTAAAATAGGAAAAAACAGAGGAATTAATAACTCACCTCAGCATCATTGGGTGGCAGATGTGTTTGGGGCACGAACCCCCCCTGACCTTTGCTCTGCCTCATCGGAACGAGGTCGTTTCGAGCCACACCCTGCTCCTGGGCAGAGAGGCTCACACCTGGCAGCTCCTAGGGCACACTAGCTTAATGCCCCGCTCCCCTTGGCTCTTCGGGAACAACAGCGGAGCCGCTCGCCTCTATTGGCTCCTAGGGCAGGCCAATGGTACGTCCCGCCCCTGCTAGCTCCCCTGACGTGCCCTCCCCTCCATGGAACAGGAAGGGTCTCGATGCCTACAAGGATGAACCAACGCATGTCAGCACATCCTCGTTCTCTGGGTTGTCCCACTCGATATCATCAGCTACCGATTTTTCTTCCTCCATCACCTCGTTGTTGTCACCATCATCATTGTCATCATCATTGTCGGTGTCCTCCCCTCGTTCCCGCACCTACAGCTTCCATTGTTTCTTCCTCTTCTTGTCCGCCTTCACCTTCCTCAGTCGCTCGCCCTCAGCGCGATTTGCCATCCTCATGGCCGAATCCCTCGACAACGGTGCCAGGTGATCTGTGAGGATGAGGTCCCTTGGCTGGTCCCACCCCTCTCAAAGTTAGTATCATAGGGTCAGAAAATCAATTGAAGAGAAGGCAAGAGAAAGAGAAACTTACAAAGACAACGTAGCCTGGCTCCGGCCGCATCTGAGGATGCCCCAACACCGGGTAGACGAAGTAGATGGCGTCACCCGTGTCGTCCCGCAAAGGCTCCATCGCCTCCTTGATGCATTGCGCGATCTCAAAGTTGGGAGTGTTTCCTTGGCGAGCACTGTTTCGTCGAATGATGCCTCGGGCACCATCGCGTATAGCAGGAGAGCGCACGTCATCAACGGCCACCCTCCTCACGTGGTAAGCCCCGATGACGCCCGATCCCTTCAGACCGTTCTCCTTTAGGATGCGGATGGCGGTGATGTGGTCTCGGATCTTCTTCTTGTCCTTCTCTAGGACGCCCCACTTCCTCCACTTCTTCGGGGCCACTTCGATCAGACGCCCGATGAACTCCGACAGAGGGGCAGTGGCGTCATTCTTGAGGTAGAACCACTGTGACTACCACCCATTGTTGGACGTCGAGAGCTGCATGGATGGGTACTCGCCGACCCGATTGTTCCAAAGTTGGATGCCGGCGCACCCCATCGGCATATGCAGCTCCCGCCTGCTGCTTTTGTCCCTCTTCTTCTGGAGGTTGATGGTGAAGAAATGCTTCCACAAGTCAAAGTGGGGGCCGATCCCCAGGAATCCCTCGCACAGCGCGATGAACACCACCATGTGTTGGATCCCGTTGGGATTGAGATGTTGTAGCTCAATCTTGTAGTAGTGCAGTAGCCCCCGAAGAAATTTGTGGATGGGGGGTCGCGAACCCACGCTCGTGGAAGTGGGCAAAGGACACCATGTAGCCATCGGGCGGCGATGGCAAATCCTCATCACCGAGCAGCAACCACTCCTTGGCTAAGATCCGTGTGTGGAGAAGACCGCGACGGACGAGGCCCTCCATGCGCTGGAAGGTGATGTTGAAACGGCACCACAGATCCATTGGAGGTGGGGCGGATGTGAAAGGGACCGTGACACCTAAGAGGGGGGTGAATTAGGCAACTTAAAACTCTAACTCTAAACTATGGCCTCTTTTTCTACCTAGTCAAAACCTATGCAAGAAAGTAATAAAAATGTGCAAATATGGTTTTGCTAGTGTGTTGCTATCTCTACCGCAAAAAAGATTTATGCAACCTAGGTTCCAAACCTATCAACTAGCCTATCACTAAGCTAGGAAAGTAAAGCACAAACCAAGATTGCAATGTAAATGCGGAAGCTAAAGAGTAAGGTAGAGATATGCAAACTCCCGTCGATGACTTTGGTATTTTTACCGAGGTATCGAGAAGCGCGCAAGCTTCCCCCTAGTCCTCGTTGGAGCCCCTCGCAAAGAATCCATCGCAAGGGCCAAGCTCCCGATCGGGTAACTCTGTGGATAGCCCCGAGCCTTCTCTACGCGCAAGTGGATCTCCGACGTGCCTTCCAGCAAGCCTCTCCTGGATGCTCCCCGCCATCTTCACTATCAAGCTTCTAGCCGAACCACCGTGGGCCTTGTTCCCTTCGATACACGGTGGTGGCCACACCACAAACGTGGTTGGTGTGATCTCGCAAGACTACAAGCTCATCTGATGTACAACAATGGTGCGCGCAAGCACCGAGTGGTAAGAGGTGTGCAAAACTCACTAAACACTAGGCCTAAACCTAGAGCAAGCGCATAAGCAATAGTCTAATCAACCTAAGCAATTCGCAAAGCACCTACGCTAATCACCTAATGAATCACTAAGCACTATGCAAGTGAAAATCACTAAAATGGTGTATCAATACCCTTGGTATGTTTTCTCAACTCTCCCCTTCTCAAATGACCGGTTGGGGGTCTATTTATAAGCCCACTGAGAAAGTAGCCGTTGGGGGCGAAACCCAGCTTTCTGCTACTGACCGGACGCTGTTGTCGTCCTAACCATTGGAGCGCGCGCGTTGATCGGACTCTGAGCCGAGTCTGGTCATCATCGATCGGACACGTCCGGTCGCACTGGCACCGCTTTGGAACCTTTCTGGACTTGATCGAACACCACTGCCTGGTGCGTCCGTCGTCCACAGCCGTTGTGTCCGATCATGCTAAATTATTGACGCGACGATGAACAGTGAAGTCCGTGTGTCCGTTCACTACCTTGCTCAGTGTCCGGTCGCTGCTGTTGACGCCTGCTGTTGCCGAGCAACTGATCAGACGCGTCCGGTCACTCATAGGGCCATGTTCGGTCACCTCTGTGAAGCTCGTTTCTTCACGATCTTGCGTCTAGCTTGGTTCCCATCTTCATGCTTGGACTTTACTTGATATCTTGGGTCTTCTCTTGTGCTTCTAGGGTCTTGCTTATGGTGTTTAACATGGGATCATCACGTCTCTTTTATCCAAGTCATGTCTTGCATCCTATTAAACTACAAAACAATTACTTGCAAATTCATTAGTCCAATTTGGTTGTGTTGGTCATCAAACACCAAAATCCAAAGTAAATGGACCTAGGGTCTATTTTTCTTATAGGATGGATGCGGGCTCAACGGCGGCGGAGATGCGGAGGTAGAAAATCTAAGCGTTGGCGGCAGCGGCGTGGCTGTGGAGGTAGGGATGTAGGCGTGCGTATGAAACACGGAGGGCTAGCCCTTTGGTTTTATAGGGGCGACAGGTGCAAGGAAACCAACCGTCCACCTAGATCTCCGCGCCTGCCATGACCTGTCACCATGACTCATCGTGGGGCGTGCACACGCAACCTATGGTCGTCCCCTTAGAAAATGCGCCGAACATTTTGCCTCCCAGAACAGGCCGCGACCCATCACAGGTAAAAGGGATACAGAGCTAAAAAGGCTCCTACGACCCGTCTAGGCCCAGGAGTTCGAAGGTTGGCCCACCGACAGGTTCGACAACCGTTTTAGGCACCTTTAGAGTGAGGGGTGGAAAGGGATGGGCCCGCTAGTGGCCAGAACCTAGGCGCACGAGCACCGCGGGCATCTTGGCCCACGTTCGAGTCTCGGCCAGACATGATCCATGGTTTTTCCTCGAAGAAAGGTAGAGAGCCCTCAGGACCGGTCGAACGGGTCCGAGAACTATATGGATTGACCACTGAGAATCTGGAGTCAGTCACCAGTTGACCCAAGCCGGACCCTCACGAACGGGATGCCGAGGCCTTATTCAGACTAGCCTATTAACAGCTCACCGAGCGCCATGATTCGTCCATAAAGAAAAATTGTGGCACGGCTCAGCCCCTCTGTTTTTATCAGAAAAAAACTCTAGATGAAAAACAATCACAAAGACGAGCCGATCCTCGACCGGACCCCTGCTACAGGCGGGGGCTCGAGGAAATTTGGTCTCGCAAGGAGACCGAACATGCGGTTGTAGAACAACAGACCCCCATAGAGGTCGGAATGAGGAAAGACCTTTTTCGACCCACCAAATCTCATGGCTATACCCCCGAGGGGTCCAATCTCGACGAAAGGGAATCATTATCCTCAGGTCACGCCATGGGCGACAAAAGAAGGTCAAGGCCCTTAGAGTCATTCCGTTTGGAAAATCCTCCGAAGGAGTATTCTACTTCTCTTTAGGCTAAGGGGCTACTGTCGGGGACCAATACTAGAGTACCCGGAGAGGAGGAGCTAATGACCATCAACATCGATTCATTCGAGCAGTCAAGAATGCGACTACAGCTCCAACCGACCCCCAGGTATGCGGGCTCTGCCTCGCTTAGCCCCGAGGCCGCGGAGGGCGGGCTCTGCCTTGCCCGACCCTTAGGCCACGGGCTCCGCCTTGCACGACGGGGTCTCATACCGCCGCCAACCACTCTAGGTCCTGGCGTATGGACCTGGGTCAAAACTCTGACACCAAGGAAGAGACCAACACGCCCCGATGTAACCCTTGGACGTGACGGGCCATACTTGAGGGTTCACATCAAGAACAACGTCGGACGTGCTAGTGCTATTCTACCTAACCATCGTACGAACGCTGACAGACGCGTCAGTTCATCACGACGTCCGCTGGGACAGAATGGAATGCCATGGTTGGCAGACGACGCCTGCGCGTGGCGCTAGTGATGGACAGGGCCGCGACGTGGAGCTGCCCCTGTTGACATCTACAGGGTCGGCAGGACCCGCATGAAGGAGAAGAAGGACCCAGCGATCCTGAAGGACTTCTTCTCTCTCTCATTCTTCTCTTTTCCTCTGCTGTAACCCGTGCTTTCTCTTGGCCTATGAAAGGGAAAGCAGGGCGTCCCATGGAGGGGATCGACCCATGGAGGACCGATCGAATCACCTCGAACCGATCAGAACACGAGATAAAACACGCAAGAGCACGACACGAACACATGGCTAAGCAGCGATCGAGCTCTCAGCACCCGTTCACTCTTTTCACTAGAGACTTGGAATCATTTCCCTCTCTCGTCCATTTGTACCCCTATAATAAACTTGCAGTGCTAGTAACATGAGCAGCAGCAACGAACCGGATGTAGGGACTTTCTGCCCGAATCAGTATAAACATCGTGTCCTCTAAACACACTATCCGAGTCAGACGCGCAATATTAGAAATTTACTGGTCGATGGTAACTCGAAATACCGACAAGTTGGTTTGGTCTCAGATATACTGTACTCCCTTTATTTTAAATTAAAAGATGTTCTATTTTTTCTAGATACATTGTTTTCATTGAGTACTAGACATAGTGTATATCTAAGTACATAGTAAAAACTATGTATTTAGAAAGACCAAAATATCTTATAATTTGAAATGGAGTACTTCTTTAGTCTCAACACATCAATACAAGCTATACCTATATGAACTCGTTGCCCTTTAATCTTACAACTTCCTTTAACCATGGTTGGATATCTCAGCACACCCATTTCTTCCACTATTGTGATGCGTGCAATGCAGTATTCTGCAAGCTAGCTAGTTCACCCTCCGGCAGTTGCGCCGGACCTCTCCGCTGCTCCCGGTTAGGACACCAATGCCGCCCATCTTGACCATGGCTGCGGCGAAGTCGCTACTGAACCGCGCCGAGGTGGCCGCGTAGCTCCTGACCAGTCCGTCCGTGGAGCCGCCGTTGAAGAGCTCTTGATCGGAGTGCAGCAGCCCCTGCTGCGCGACCAGGTCGCCGTAGTACGCGTTGTCGAACGCGTTCGGCGTGGACGCGTCCAGCGGCGCGCTCGCGCCGCCCCCGCCGGCCGCCGGGCAGCCGGCCCTCAGCGACGCCGCGAAGGACGCGTTGATGTTGGCGTCGTTGTAGATCCTGGCCTGGTAGTTTTGGCACTGCGCCTGCCCCACCGTGTGGGCTCCTGCATGCATATGCAACCGCTTACGTGTCAGTGGTGACCAGCGGTACGTGGCGGTGGGGGCGGTGGCGCTGGCGCTAACTGCCAAGCTGCCACCGCTGTTGGAGTAGAGGTACAGGGGAACTGGTAGTTGCATGGTCACGTCGGTGACCATGCCAGGACATCACTGAACTCGATCAGGCGCTTTGGTGCTGGCTGATCACTGATGAAACCGTGATTGATTGATCAGTGACAGTGAGGAACGCACCAGACAGAGCGACCATGTCGGTGCTGCTCAGGCCTTTCCTGGCGAATGCGGCGAGCAGGGTGCTCAGGCTGGACGCCGGCGAGGGGAGGTCGGTGTTCGCGGTGGAAAGGCTCGCCGTGGTGGAGTCCCTCCTGCCGAGCTGCACCGTCCACGATGGCCCTCCGAGCTGCACACGCAAGATCGCAAGACAATGTTAACTGTTAAATGAGCTGGAGTCCTCAGTGAATAACTACTGCTACTGGCTCATGATTGTGATGGTCATCCGTTCGTACCGCGACGACAGAGTCACGGGCGGCGACGGCGAGGATGTCGGCGCACGACACGGTCCGCGGGCACAGCGCCTCCAGCAGGGCCTTGATGGTGTCGACGACGCCGAACCCCCTGAGCGACCCCGCGTTCGGGCCCGCGCTCTTCTCCCCGGTGAAGTTGCCCGTGTCGTCCAGCAGAACGGACGCGTCGCAGCCCTGGCGCACGTACATACACAGGCAGGTACACAGCTCGTCACATGACTTGTTCACAGAGATTCTTACACCTCGACCAGCTGCTGTGGACTTGCCTGCACGAAGCAGTCGTGGAAGTGAAGGCGGAGCAGGGAGCCGCCCATGCGCCGGTCCAGCACCACGGCAGCCCTCACGGCGGTCTTGATGGTGACGAGCGCGGCAGGGCACGACGAGGCGTAGAACGTCGGCGACAGCTGAGCCCGTGCGGCGGCCACCACCGTGGCCAGTGCCAGGATCAGTACTGAGAGCTTGGAGTGGCGAAAGCGATGGCTGCTAAACGCAGCAGCCATGAACGAACAAGTGCTAAATCCCTGAACGCTCTCTCTTTCAATAAATCCCTGAACACTCGCTCCGGAACTGAAACGTTCTGCGAGGCTGAGCTGAGGTGCTTGGGTTCTTGTGTGCTCTGGTCACTGCCTGCAGTGCTGGCAGACTATATATAGGCCAGATCCAGCCAGACTCAGAGCAGCTTTGCCTTTAAAATCGGTGGTCTTCGTTGGACCTGTCCATGCTTTTGGTTCAATCAAGCAAACCGACCGAAAATTCCATAGGTTAAATTATTTGATGTAAAGTTCTTTTGTGTACTCATCGCAGTCACCGACAGCTTGAGAAGTTGTGGAGCATCATTTGATGAGGAGAAAGATGCGTAGCCATGAACCAATTTGGTTTGTTCGACCATAGAAACAATTTTCTCGAATCCAGCGGTCAATCTCCGGTAACACAGACCACATGTATTTTTTGTGGGTGGATCCGTTTGCAATCAGATAACCCCAACGGTCCCCCGTAGAGCTCACTTTATCTTTTCCCTTTTCCCCTCTGCAGCGCAGTGTCCTGTTTAGACTTTGGAGCAAGTCGTCCACGTCCATGCAGTTTTCACTTTGTTCTTTTTTTCATTTTTTATTTTTTATATTAACTTATCAATTTTTCTTTTTTATACTATGAATAAATTCAGATCTAGAAGTTTGTCCAGAACAAGTTATATGAAAAAATTTGTTAGACAACAAAAATGTATGTGTATAAGACATGTGATTCGTAAAATTCAGTTTGGCGAGTGTTCGTGTGGAGTGGACGTTTCTGCTATCTGCGGACACCATGTGGTGAATCCATGCTTCAAGCCACAGTCTTGCGGTGATTAGCCCCGTGTATCCACCTTAATTCATATGTGTTGGAATTGAATGGAATGGAATTTAGTTTAATTCCACTCCAATTCACTTCAACACATGTGGGTTGAGATGAATACATGCACATCCAAATAAGGCCTAATGTGATTTCTGTTTTCTAATTTGTGTTTAACTGATGATCGAAAGATTTTTTGTTGTTGTGGTATTTACATATATGTATTTTTTTATTTTTCTTTCACTTTTCACGTGTATATGACCTACAGTAGATGGTCATTGTTATCTTTCTATATCTACCGCTTCTCCTATAGCTTGGTATTTTTTCTGTATTTGTCTTACCTTGTGCTTGGAGCGATTTATCCATGGCCATGTTCATGGGTTGACGTCTGTTCAATTTTCATTTTTCCTTTTATTTTGTTTCTCTATCAGATTTTATTTTCTCAGTTCCTTTTCTCCTTTTGCTTTTTCTCGCCCTTTTTATCTTTTTTCCTTTTTTGTATTGTATATTGAGAAATTTGATCAAAATAAATTACATAAAAATTTGTGTTGGATAAATTGTATGTATATTTTTTTCAAAAGAAGTTGGACAACAATAACTTTCGTAAATAAGTTATGTTATTTGGGTAATTTATTATGTAAAGCCTTGTTTATAAAAGTTATGTTGAAAAATTGTTATGAATAAGTTTGCCCACAGATAGTTGAACAAAACTTGGACTTCAAATGTATTAGCTCTGAACGGATGGACATTGAGTACCTCGTCTTTCTTTAACCCCTGAACACTTCTCTTTATTTTTCGACCTATGACAAAAAGTTAACCATGCACTACAGACAAAACTAATGTTAATCCTATTATTAAAAATTCAAGTTGACATGAAGAATCACATTCCTTCATATTGAAAAAGATTGGTGGTGGGCACTATTTGAGCTTAACAGGGTTCCCCGAATTATTTTCCTTCAGCTACAAGATATGCCTATGGGTTGGTGACATGGATTTTAGGTTTTCTAACACTATCTGAGTACAAGCTTTTGAGATTCTCTCTGCTTTATAAGCTGTAGCTGACCCACATATTCCCCGAGTTGCACCCACAAATCCCATTTGGCTTGCTGAATTTTGACTAAAACTGGCTGAAAACACTGTTCTGGCTGAATTGTTGTAAGAGAAAAATACTGTTTCGGCTGAAAAAAGAAGCCAAACAAGCCGGCTTCTGGGTAAGCCGAACGGGGCCCAAGGCATCAATCTCACGACCAACTTAAGTATGCTCCGGGACATTATGAGGCTAGGGATGAACAAAACACATATTAGTGGAGATGTTTTGCATCAATCCAAAACAGCCACTGCATTTTGTAGTACGAATATATGATGCGTACTCCAGGCATAATTGTTCCACCGTTTCATGTCGCACACTTTCGATGTAAAACATATAGACCTTTGAAATGGTGAATCCTTAACGAAGTTGACTGAGCTTTTTTAAAAAATGCATGTCGTATGGAGGCGGGTAAAGCATTGGTACTCATGGCAATAATCATGGTCTGGACGTGGTTAACTAAAAGCAAAAGCATCCCTTTCATCCAAAAATGTACAGTTTTTTTTTTTGGTGGTGGTGGGGGGGGGGGGGGGGGGGGGGGGGGGGGGGGGGGGGGGGGGCGGGGGTAAGATCGACATGCTGTGACCTGTGATGACTGATGACAACTATGGACTATGCACAAAAAATGACCTGCTTCTGCAGACCTCAGCTGTTACTTTACTTTGATGGAACAGATCTATGTGCAAAGGATCTAATGTTCTACATACTGGACTGAAATTTAGTGGATCAACGATCTATAAAGACGATTTGTTTGCAACAGCAAGTTGAAGTCTCGTGATGAATTCGTCGACGGCCATTGTGCCGATCTCCCCGTTGTGCCTGGACCTGATAGTCAGGGTCCTGGCTTGAACTTCTTTACGACCAGCAACTGCCATGAGTGGCACCTTTTGTGTTTCAGCATTCCTTATTAGCTTTGGTAGGCGCTCTCCATGACAGACTTCAACACGTAACCCTCTTGATTTCAGTTCTGAGGCCACCTCGTTACAGTATTGCAACTGAAAACACAAATCAAGATGTCATGGTTTCATAAATAATACTAAGGCAAACATCTATCTGAACTATAAACATCTCTTCAATCGAAAGAGAACCAGATAATCCAGAATATCAGTGAACATATGCTTTCAATTTTAACAAAATATGGTGAACAATAATGCAAAGCAAATGAATCAAACCTCATTGTCTGTCACAGGTAGAATACGTGCTTGAGTTGGGGCAAGCCAAAGTGGAAAATCACCAGCATAGTGTTCAATCAGGACACCAAAGAAGCGCTCCAAAGACCCAAGGATAGCTCTATGAATCATGATGGGTCGCTTTTTCTCAGAATTTGAATCAACATAGGTAATGTCGAACCGTTCAGGCAAATTGAAATCCACCTATAACAAGAAAATGGAGCGTTAGTGTATCCTATTTTCTCTTCGAACAATTTGAGTAGAGTAAATCGCGTTAGAGGCCATTGAACTTGTGGTGTACATGCAAATAAGTCACCAAGCTTTAAAATGGGACAGGTTCGTCACTAAACTTTCAAAGTGGATCTCCTGAGGTGACTCATGTGGCAACTTGTCTAGTCACGCTAGCATGGACTCCAAGTTTTGTTCAACATGGCAATGGGTTCAGATTAGAGTGGTGTGCCAATAGTTTGTGATCTTTGCATTGAACCCCTGCATGCTAATCATATTAGAACTAATATGTTCACAAACTAATTCATGTACTTAGATATTCGACTCCAGTGCTGGGCAGAGCTGGCGGAGCTTCATGGAGGCAAAGCTGCCCCCCCCTGCTCTGAGCAGATTACTGAAGACCATATGTATCCTCAGTTTATTTAGTATGGAGACATCAGTCTCAACCTAGACTCCTAGAGTTTATTCATATTTAGGGCACAGCCACATGTATTTATCTGGCAGCAGCACACTAGCCATAAGGTAGATGGCAGGCAATTTGCATTGGGTGGGTGAAAACTAGTACACTACCGTGTAGAAAGTTAGGGCAAATTATAAGGAACATATGGATTAAAGGATGTTGGAAGACTTTTTTAAAAATTATTATACCGCGTCCTTCACTATAATTTCCATGTCAGCGTTATTGGATGGTAGTACATTATTGGTGATTTTAGACCATCTTGTTAGAAACTTTAGTCATGGATTAGTTTAATTTTGAAGAACAGTGACCTTTTTGCACGTACAAGACAAGTTAGGTGACCTTCAATGCCATTTACACATTTGAGTACCTCTTATCCCATAAAAATATATAATTTACCTGCACAGTGGAACACTGCCATTTCCTTCCAAGAGCATCCTCAATTTTTAGATCGATTTTTGGACCATAAAAAGCACCTCCACCTTCATCAACCTTGTATTCCCAACCTTTATCATCTAATGCATTCTTCAGAGCAATCGTTGCCTTTTCCCATATGTCATCAGTGCCAACAGATTTTTCTGGCCTAGTTGAAAGGTTTATCTCATAATACCGAAAACCAAATTGTCCAAGTATTTTCTCAGTTAGATCAAGAACACCTCTAATTTCATCTTTTATCCGGTCCTCCAGGCAAAATATGTGGGCATCATCCTACATAAATAGAAATAGTTGAAATTTAGGCATCATCCTACATAAATAGAAATTGTTAAGAACTGAAAACAATACCAAGAGTAGTTTTGAACTTTATAAAGTAGTGGTGAGAAAATTCTAGTACCAACCATCCAGTGCTATGATTGTTAGCAAAATGTTACAGAGTAGAATGTCCATATTCCATAACTTAAGGATAGTATGTTTAGAAAAGGAACTGAAACAAAAGGTGCTGAGACCTATGCTGTGTATTCTTGGAAACAGAAAAAGGTCATGTGTGGACTTGATTGCTGGCTAATGACATTACATAAGCAAATATAAAACAATAAATAATGCCAAAAGGTACTTCAGGGAAAGAAGCAAAAGCTGCATAGCACTAGCAGTACTACAAAGCGTGTCATTCAAAAAGAAAACATTAGCATTATTCATCTCATCTAGTAGTATTTGTAAATAAGTAAAAAATAAACATTCTTAAAGCGGTAAGGCATCCTGTGGTGATTTGGATATGCCGGCGGCGCCAGGTGACAAGATGTAACTAGGGCCTTCTGGCGACCTAGACATGCCTTGCTGCCTTGGTGACACCTTAGGAACCTTGCTAAAAAGTATGAAATGATCATAATCCCATCAGTAAAAAATTAGTGGTATAAGGGAACCTGAAGAAGGGAAGCACCTGTGTGAACCCTCTTACACGGAACAACCCGTGCAGACTACCAGATAGCTCATATCTGTAGACAGTTCCTAGCTCCGCCACTCTGATAGGAAAATCCCTATATGAATGTAGTTTTCTCTTGTACACCAAAATGTGGTAAGGGCAATTCATGGGCCGCAGTTGATACATCTCATCTTCAACATCCATTTGATTGTACATGTTCTCTTTGTAGAAGTCTATGTGTCCACTGATCTTCCAAAGATCACCCTTTGCAACATGAGGAGTGTACAGTAGATCATAACCATGTTGCAAATGAATCTGTTTCCATGAGTCTTCTAAAATGTGTCTGATGATAGCGCCTTTTGGATGCCAGAATACTAGACCACCACCAGCATCATCCTGATTAATACACATAGGTTACGGTCACTACTAATAAAAAAATATAACTTATGCACAGGATGCAAGTCATATTTAGAAGTTAGAACTGGTTATCTATTTCATAGAGTAAAAAAGTAAACCAAGAAGAAGGGCGGGCCTGGTGCAAGCGGTA
Source organism: Miscanthus floridulus (assembly GCF_019320115.1). Classification (NCBI taxonomy): domain Eukaryota; kingdom Viridiplantae; phylum Streptophyta; class Magnoliopsida; order Poales; family Poaceae; genus Miscanthus; species Miscanthus floridulus. The sequence continues at coordinate 134,355,152 of NC_089582.1, read as the reverse complement.
GAGTCTTACCGCCTGTGACCGGAAGGTCCCGGGTTCGAGTCGCGGTCTCCTCGCATTGCACAGGCGAGGGTAAGGCTTGCCACTGACACCCTTCCCCAGACCCTGCACAGAGCGGGAGCTCTCTGCACTGGGTACGCCCTTTTTTAAAAAAAGTAAACCAAGAACATGGACAATATTATGTTGGAATAGTTAGTTATAGCAAACTGCCTGCATCAAACATCACATTTTTGGCGCTTACTAAGAAACATCAATAGATGTTAGCAGTTGCAGAATACAAATCAAATGAAGTTGTGCTATGACTATGAATTCAACATAGTGAGATCGGCCACAGTGAAGTGGCCACTTGTCTTCAACTCCCAAGCACAGCGAATCATTCTAATATTGTGGACTCAGATCTTGTTCACTTTTGCCATGTTCTACAAAGCTATAGATGACATGGTACACTGTAAAGATTCTCCCATGCATGAAAGCTATCAAGAACCATCAGACATTTAAGGGCTCTAAAAACTAACAAAACCACACAATCTGGCATCATTCAGTTTTATTGCTGGTGGAAAGGTTGAGGCTTATAGTTACCAATGAATCACTCTTCTGTATTCACATATGCTTTCTCAGAAATTAAGATGTAAGACGCACCTGTATAGAGAACAGATCAAGGTCCTGACCCAGTCGTCGATGATCTCGGCGCTTGGCTTCCTCCTTAAAGTTGATGTAAGCCTTCAATTGATCTTCATTTTCCCAAGCAGTTCCATATATTCTTTGTAGCATTTGGTTTTTCTCATCACCTCTCCAGTAAGCACCAGCAACGGACTCAAGCTCAACAGCCTTTCTGTTTATTTTTCCAGTAGACTCCACATGAGGCCCGGCACAGAGATCCCACCACTCTTCTCCTACATGACATGAAGGATATCATCAATACATGCTATCATAAATAAGCCAATCACGACGGGAAAGTCTCTTCTTTAAATATATCCAATTCCAAGTCACCAATTTATAAGGCTAACCAATGTGGTATATTGTGATTGGTTCTTCCTTAATGCTCTCCAAAATCTCCAACTTATAAGGCTCATTGAGTGCTTCGATCCTCTTCTGAGCCTCTTCTCGGGACACCTCCTCCCTCACCAGCGGGAGGTTCTGTCTGATGATCCGATCCTATCAACAATTGAACATACCAAATTGACAAATCAAAACCACCACTCTGCAGTTCAGGTCAATCACACATGCTCAGTGCAGAAATGCAGACTCACCATCTCCTTCTTAATCTTCTTGAGGTCCTTATCCGTCAAGGGCTCCATGTCAAAGTCGTAGTAGAAACCATTCTCTATCCAGGGACCTATTGTCACCTTGGAGTTGGGGAACAGCTTCTGGACAGCCATGGCCATCACATGGGCGCACTACAGCAACAATTGTGAATGACACTAAGATGTTTATAGTTTTGACGAGACAATTATACACGTATTAGAGTGACGGGATTTTGATGAGAACCTAGACCAAATTAATTTAATAAGCATACAATTATGCCAGTTCAAGCACTGTAACGAAGGGGGAGAAGGGGAGCGGCAGTACGGTGTGCCGGATGCGCAGCAGGGTTTCGGAGGACTCGTTGGTGGGGAGCACCACCCGCTCCTCCTCCGCGTCTCCGGTCGGGGCCGCGGCCGCGGGAGCCTCTTCTACAGGTGCCGAGGGTGAGGCAGTGGAGGAGGACCTCACCGCGGTGTATGGGAACCTGCGGGAGGAGGCGGGTCTGCGGGGAGGGAACCCAAGCAGGGAAGCGGCCGCGGGACGGTGGCGCGGCGACGAGGGGAAGAGCGAGCCGCGGTGGGGGTGGGAGCGGAGGAAGGGGGCGGAAGCGGATGGAGCCGCCATTTGGCCCGGGCGACGCCGAGCTCGGGGAGCGTGTGGCGGGGCGTTCCCTCGTGGCCTCGTCTTTGGCACGTTACCCCGTTTGGAGTTGGATATCGTTCGTCTGAACCACGGCACGGCGGCTTACTTGGCCGATTGCGAATTTTCACTATTTCTTTGGACAACGTTATGCCGCGACCGGCCTTCAACCTCGCCACGCCCTTCCTCCCTCACCCTTGCCACCCCCGTACAACGGCAGCCTCGCCACACAGAAAAGTTCTCCATTACCTCATTCATCCTCCCTTCCAAAAAGACCGATTTTAAACCTGGACAAACTATATTCAAAGCTAAAACAACAATCTTTTGAGAATAGAGGGAGTCCCCCCCCCCCCCCCCCCCCCCCCCCCCCCCAATTCTCCATTACTGTATATGTGCCAACAATGCAAATTAAAACCAAGAGGAGCCGCGAACGAACAGCGGATTGAAAATGAGCCTGCTCCCGTCGAGCGCATGCGCCTGCATGTCTGGCTGTAACATCATCTAGGAAAAAAAACAAACAATTTATTTCAAAATGCTATAACTTCTGAACAGTATATCCGTTTTCAATTCCGTCTGAATCGGTGTATTCTACGTGACGAGCCAAACAAAACTAGACCCCACTTACATATGTTTCAATTTTTTTCTAGTAGCAATTTATGCGTATTAACTTATAACTTACAACTTATACGTAAAAGTTACGAAACACAGCTTATGTACCAAAGCTATTAAATACAAAGAAATGAATTAATCTATAACTTATGCCAAAAACTTAAAACACAAAAGTTATTAAACACAAATGAATGAATTAACTTATAACTTATGCCAAAACTTGAAAATACGAAAGTCATGAAAACACAACTTATGTAGAAAAGTTATGAAACACGGTTTATGTTCATAAGTTATTCTACAATTTTGTACGTAAGTTATTCTATACAACTTGTCTATACTGTCCAACATAAGTTCTGATAAAAACTTGTGCTAATAAGTTCTGCTCTGTAAACTATTATATTGTAAAATTGTGATTATAAGTTGTGGGTAATAAATTAAGCATAAAGTTATGTGTATAACTTAGTAACTTTCTAAAAAAAAGAAAAGTTACGTGTATAACTTGCTGGTATAACTTAGATAATATTTGAGGAATGACTTAAACGTAAAGTTAGACATATAATTTATATTCAAGAATTTAGATGTATAAATTAATATAATAACGTATTAGCAGAAATATGAAACTGTATACGAAATAACTTGTTTAAGAAATAAAAAGAAAAAAGTAAAGAATATATATAAAAAAAAGAGAAAGCTGAATGCACCTGCAGACATGCATGTGCATGCAAGGTGGTTACTCCATAATTTCTTTTATTTACGGCCAACAAATACCGCAGCGAATCTACACCACGCAATGCAGCAGCAGTAGCATGACCCATGATGGAGACGTGTGGGCTCAGATCGTTCGCTAGATTAGAAAGCCGTGAACGAACGCGGGAATGGAATTGGGGCCATATTTGGTTCTGAGGTTTGGTTTATCCGCTGCCACTACGCAAGAATCGGCCAAAAGCCACCCAACATTCAAGTGGGCACGTCCATAAGCCCACATATAGGTTTAACTTTTGTGGGTTTTTAACGAACCCGTAAAAATAAGTCTATTTACGGACTCACGGATAAGAGGGTGTTTGGATATCCCCTCCTTTTCCCACCACGACGCGGCTCCATCTGTGCAATTAGTTTTATAATTAGCTCATATTTAGTCCTCCTAATTAATATCCGAATGTCCGATGTGACAGAGACTAAACTTTAGTCGCTCATTCCAAACATCCCCTATGTCCGCTTGCATCCTCATGAAGAACTTGCTTTCTCTATTTAGCACGCTCAACATGAAAAAACAAAATTTTACAAACACGCGACGCGGCTCCCGCTGGGTGCCTACAGCCTGTTCGTTTGGCTGTGGCTTGTTGTAAACTGTGACGTGACGTGACGAGCGCCGGAATACAGACAAGAAAGTAGCATGCAACTAACCTGACAGTAGCATGCAGCATGTAATTTCCTACTCCGTGGCTTCAGGAATTCAGTTGGAAGGTTTGCTGAATTGGGCTCTCACAGGCCCGTCATAAGTTAGATTAGCCCAACATGCAACTAACCTGTCATCTATTTCTTTTATTTATATGTTCTTATTAGTGTTGCTAAAAAATGTTCTTATTAGTTTTTTTAGCTACTTACTGTGTGTACTCCATATACAATATTAAATATTTATAAAATAATGAAATCCGGAACGGTACCCAGAATGCACCGGTATCGGAACATATCGTTCCAAACGCTAAACCAGAATGATCATCGGAATGGAATTGACAAGCTTGATAGTTACCTGCCTAGTTCAGCGTATGCAACCGATTACTATATATATGGATGCAACGCAAAGTTTCGGTTTTGAACTTTGAAGCAAATCAAGGTAGATCAGGTTATGCACTTAGGGCAGATGCAATGCTACGTCGAACCAAGGAGTCGAAGTTCAATGACTGAGTTGCCGATTAAAATCGTTGCAATGTAAGCCCTTGTTTAGTTGCTACCCAATTTTCAAAAAGTTGCTACAGTACCTGTCACATCGAATGTTTGCGGCCCATGTATGGAGCATTAAATGTAGACGAAAAGAAAAACTAATTGCACAGTTTGGTGGGAAATTGCGAGACGAACGTTTTAAGCCTAATTAGTCAATGTTTGGACACTATTTACCAAATAAAAACGAAGGTGCTACAGTAGACCCAAAATCCAAATTTCGCGAACTAAACAAGCCTTAAACAATGTTAGGAAAAAGCAGATTCCTTTCGTGTGGCTTCTTGGCTCTGTGGGACCCGCTCTCTGGCTATGGTTCGCACCAAACTAGAAGGTCAATTTCCATTCTAACAACCAACAGCCGAATGGTCCAGTGTGTTCGGTTCGGGTTTTTTCCCCCACGCTTCAATTATCTCCTTCACTGGAGCTACTCTTATGCTATGCTACACAACATCGCAAAGCCCAAAAGCTGTAAGCTCGAAATGGACCATCAGTCCATCACTTCCATTTTCAGGGCCTAGAAGAGCCCCGCACACTAAACATCAAAGTCTGATGATTGACTAATACAAAGTCACGGCCCATCGAACACAGTACACAGCGCAGCGCTACTAGACTCTGCGTGACAGCCACTTCACCGAAAGTTTGCTTCTACACTCTGCGTCCCGAATCCCGATGATGTCATGCCATGCCACGACCTATTACTGAAAGTTCGACTGGTATTAAAGTCGACTAAAACTATTTTATTGTGAAAGAAAAAATACTGAATTGATAAGTTTAAACCAACAGGCACACTTGCGCAACCCTACTTCTGATTGCCTTGCTTCAGATCCAAGCCTCCCCGTTTCCCCGCCTTTCGCGAGCTCAGGGCCACCGTGTTTCTTACTCCTATCTGGGATGCTCGTCTAAGGTGTGTGCAGCGTGCGTATGTGTCCAAGCCCCGCGCCGCACCGCACGAGCACTCGTGACTCGTGAGCACACATTATTGCGTGCTCCACCAGCAGCAGGAAACGCGGCACACCCTTCTCCGAGAAGGCGCGGCACCGCGTGCGTGCCGGCCCATCAGCCTGTTTGGCTGTGGCCTGTTGTAAACGATCGTAAATTTCCAGTCAAAATAGTATTTTTCTCTTACACAAATCAACCAGTCTTCACGAACCAACAACGATATGAATCAGTCAACCGACCAGGCTGCGTATCTCAGGATATCTAATATCTCTATCCATCCACTAGCAGTCCCCGTCCGCCTCCAAACCCACGACCCATTACTCCAGCAGTCCACCGCCACCGCGCACCGCTAGTCTCACTCTCCTCGTCTCCTCTCGCCCCCCACCGTGTCGCCACAAGCGACGCGACGCAGCCACGCAGGGAGAGGGAAATGGCCACGGCCGCGACTGCCACCGCGGGGAGCAGAGCAACCGCGCTGCTGCTGCTGCTGCTCTCGCTGGCGCTGCGGGCCTCCGGCGCCGGCGCGGGCGCTGGTGGCGACTGCCACTTCCCGGCCGTGTTCAACTTCGGCGACTCCAACTCGGACACGGGCGGGCTGTCGTCGCTCTTTGGCGCCGCGCCGCCGCCCAACGGCAGGACCTTCTTCGGCATGCCCACCGGCCGCTACTGCGACGGCCGCCTCGTCATCGACTTCATCGGTACGTGCACGCTCGTACTCGTACGTCTCGCCTGCTCCCGAACCACTCGGCCGCTGAACCCGCCGCCATGGACACGGTCTGCGCGGGGGGATTTTACTGCTCACTTTTCACTTTTCACCTGCTCTCACTCATGGCTATGATTGCACTGCGCGTCGGGCCCATCGATTGACACACCCAAAACAGCCTTCGCTTACCGGGACCAATGAATGCAGCGTTAATTCGTCCTGCCCTTTGGTCCTGCGGCGAAGATAAATTAGCAGTAACCTGTAACAAGGACTCTCCCTAGCACAGTACTACGTACGTAGTACGTACAACATAGAATTTTCGTTACAATTATTTTTTTTTGGAAAAATTTCGTTACCAATTACTACCATCTGTTTCTCACTTCGTCTCGGCTGGAACGCAACGAGCAGAGCCGAACCGAGCAAGCAGAAGCAGACGGTTGCTTGGGGCATTTTTTTTTTTACCAGGCATGCTTGGTTGGTTCGCGTATGAACTCAGCTCGCATGGGAGACCCCAAACCAGCCAACCCCGAGTCCATGACATGAGAGACCATGACCCTGAATTCCTGAAACACCGGTCTCAGGCCATGTGCCGGACGTGCATGGGCTCCATTCGAGCTCGACCGGCCCGTGCGCGTGCGGCCGTGCCTGCAGGGCAACCATGATGCGCGTCCCCGTCTCCATCCAGCACGTGAGCATGCCTGTGATTATTTTGAGCTGCCTGCCGACACGATCTTGGTTTTATTCCAAACAATCTGACAAAAAGTTCAGTGACTTGCGCAAAGCATCTTTGCACACGATCATAGGCCACTGCCGAGATACGACCAATGGCGATCCCTGTTGGTCTGCCAATGCGGATGCCGATTTTACTTTAGGACCGTTTGTATCCGGGGGCGAGCTATACCAAATCCGAGGGGGTGCGCCTTGCCTTATGGATGCACATCTATGACGTGAGGGTGCAAATATGGTGAAAATTTGACTCCTTCTATCATCTTTTTAATTTTACGTGGGTGCGGCAGCACCCACAACACTCAATATAGATCCGTCCATGTTTGGATTCTTGGAATTAAATTCACTCTAATAATTATAATTTAGAGATATATTAATTAAGCTAATATGGTTGTATATGGAATATATTTGTATACTATTGTTAGCCTGTAAGGTAGGTACTTATATATTGCATCTCTACTGTAAAGAAGCGAATTGAAGAGCAGGCTATAAGTTGTAGAGTGAAAATATGACATGGTGATTTATAGAATTAATTTCTATCTCACACCCTATGAATTTGAGATAGGCTTATTTGTGAGCTTAAAAAAGTTATGAAATGTCAAATTCTAAGCCAAATAGCCTAATCCATTAAAGGGATCCAAGCGGCCCCTTAGCCTTTTATTTTAGACGAACTTCAATAGCCTTTTTGGATGATGCTGATACTGGGAAGGACAGAAAGAAGCATTAGCCTATTCTGGTAGGTACGTGAAAATATAGTGGGGGGCAAAGAGGCATGAGGAGGGGACGATCAGGGATCAGATTTGGGTGGCAGTGGAGGAATATTTATCAAATATGGATGCTTCACTTTATAGATTGTGACCAGAGTTGAAGGATAAAGTGTGACACTAACTTTTTCTTAACTTGTCCTTTGGTAGTTTAAAGGGTATATATAACACTAGAATCTGAACAGCATACAGTAGGAAGTGATACAAAATACATGCATGCAGGTCCTGTTAGAAATGCAGGAATTCAGTTAGAAACTGAATACACAAGAATTTGGGGCTTCAACTTGTATGAAACTACCTTGTGCTATATTTCTACTCAATTTTCTGATGCCTTCACTGTTTTTGGCCAAATTCATGCACCTCACAATTTGTATTTTGCACTGAATGTCAACTGGTAACAAAAATGTCTTCTGTCACTAGACTGCCAACTGGAATGTACTGATTATAAAGCATCGAATTGCAGCTGAAAGCCTGGGACTAACTCACCTCAGCGCGTACCTGAACTCAATTGGAAGCAACTTCACACAGGGAGCCAATTTTGCAACGGCTGGTTCGTCAATCAGAAGACAGAATACATCTCTGTTCCTCTCTGGCTTCAGCCCCATTTCCTTGGACGTGCAGTTCTGGGAGTTTGAACAATTCATCAACAGAAGCCAACTCGTGTACAACAACAAAGGTGACAACAGTAACCCCAAAACCATCTCTATCAGTATTCAGTACCACACCAAGCTCCATAGTGTTTATGTTTCACTCCATTAAAAACTTATTTTAAAACACTTTATCTTTTGCATGTAGGTGGTATCTACAGGGAGATCCTACCAAGGGCAGAGTACTTCTCCCAGGCACTTTACACCTTCGACATCGGGCAAAACGACATCACCTCAAGCTACTTTGTTAACAATAGCACTGAAGAAGTCGAAGCCATAATCCCTGATCTGATGGAGAGGCTCACATCTATAATCCAGGTGCTCTTTGACAGAGCGGCATCAAGTTGCTCTTTGAAAGGTGTAGCACACACACCGTTCCATGGATGATCTGCTCATTAGCTGAATATATGCAAATTTGCAGAGCGTGTACTCGCGTGGAGGAAGGTACTTCTGGATCCACAACACAGGACCGCTCGGCTGCCTGCCCTATGCGCTGCTGCACCGCCCTGACCTCACCACTCCAGCGGACGGCACCGGCTGCTCCGTCACCTACAACAAGGTCGCGCAGCTCTTCAACCTCAGGCTCAAGGAGACCGTGGCGAGCCTCCGGAAGACGCACCCTGACGCCGCGTTCACCTACGTCGACGTCTACACCGCCAAGTACAAGCTCATCAGCCAGGCCAAGAAGCTCGGTAAGGCGCTCACGTTGGTGTTGTGTGTAATGCAGGCTCTGAACGTTTCCACGCGCGGGGGAGCTCATGTTTGTATTGTCTGTGATGCAGGCTTCGACGACCCTCTGCTGACCTGCTGCGGGCATGGCGGCGGTCGGTACAACTTAGACCTGAACATCGGCTGCGGCGGGAAGAAGCAGGTGAACGGGACGTCGGTGGTGGTGGGGAAGTCGTGCGAGGACCCCTCCAAGAGGGTGAGCTGGGACGGCGTGCACTTCACCGAGGCCGCCAACAAGTTCGTGTTCGACCAGATCGTCGCCGGCGCGCTCTCGGACCCGCCCGTGGCGCTGAGGCAGGCGTGCCATAGCAGAGGGCAATGAACCGGCCGTGTGTCGCTCGCCGTGATGGCCACGCTGCAGCTGCTGCTGCAGCTGCTTCTGGCTGTGTAACTTTGCAAGGGTAAATCGAAGGAGCAAGCATGCTCGAGGATGAGGTGTACGGCTTCATTTTGTAATAAGGGACATGCAAATCAGAGATCAAAGAGCAGTGCTGTCTGCCTGTCCGTTAATAGAGGATGGGTGACCACGAAACAATAGCGTACATTGTGAAGGATTCTGTTGAAATATCGATCATCACAGGCGCCATTGCACCGGTACAAAATATGAGCAAACAAAATATTTTGCATATTTCCTAGATTTCAGTTGCCTGAGCTCTCAGGCGACGAGTTCAGGGCATTGGCCTACTGCTTTGCTGCTGAGCTGACGGAAGAAAGAAGAAAGCCTATGACCGTTGGCCAGCACACATCGCCTGTTCTTTTGGAAGAAATCAGGCGCCTGTTTAATAGCAATTCCCAATATTTTAGGCAGGCATCGCCGCATCGGGAAGAGTGGGAGGTGGTAGAAAAAGGTGTCGATCTTTTCTAATCACATGGTCGTAGATCTAGCCGGGTACATATTGTAAATAGATAACATGTCCTAGTATATGAACTAGACAGAGATTAGAGGGAAAGTAGTGCTAGGTTACCGACCGTCGTAGGTCTTCGATCCAGAGGCGTCTGCCATGGGCGTTGCGTCGGTGTCTGCGCGAGGGCAGCGACGGTCGGTGAAGACGATGTCGGTGATGAGCAGTGGCGACTGGCGGTGAAGACCAATGGCGGTGCAGTGCAGTGGTGGAGGTGCTTCCCGTCACTGGCTACGCCCATCACTAGATCGGGTTTAGGGTTTATCGGTGGGGAGCTCGAGTCAGGCCAACCTCGTGTCCAGAGCCGTCGGCCCCCACCTCTATTTATTGCGCAGTGTGACAGGGGCCCTCCAGCCATAGTGGGCTGGACGCCCCCGATCAGGACGCTGATCAAAGGTCCAACTGGGCCGTTGGGCCTAATTTGGAATTAAAGATCAATCTAACAATATCCCCCTTGATCTTCTACCATCTTTCAATTTTATATCATTTACTTTTGTTTATTCCATTACAGATTAGCGCATAGAGCATGTTTCCACACCACTCTGTTCTGAAATAGATACTTAACTTTGTGCCTTCTTTTGTCTATGAATTATAGGCTTTCCCTTAAACCCATGCCGGCTATATATTCTCTAAACATGTTGGGTGGTAAACCTTTTGTAAGCGGATCCGCAAGCATCTTTTCAGTACTTATATGCTCAAGACTTATGACATGATCCCAGACTTTATCTTTCACAACATAGTATTTTATGTCAATGTGTTTGGCAGCACCACTTGACTTATTATTGTGATCATACTGTACTGTCGGATTATTATCGCAGTATAATTTAAGTGGTCTATAGATGTCGTCAACCACCTTCAAACTGGGTATGAACTTCTTTAGCCAGTTCACTGCCCCGTTGCCTCATAACACGCTACAAACTCGGCATACATTGTGGACGATGTAGGAAAAGTATATTGGTACCGATCTACAAGAATAAAGGGGATATTCAAAGTTGTACTAATTATCGAAGAATTAAGTTGATGAGCCATACTATGAAGCTATGGGAGAGAGTTATAGAGCATCGCTTGAGAGCAATAACGCGGGTCTCTATGAACCAATTTAGTTTCATACCCGGAAGGTCAACCATGGAAGTCATTTTTTTAATAAGACAAGTTATGGAGCGGTATATGGAGAAGAAGGATCTACATATGATTTTTATTAACTTGGAGAAGGCTTATGATAAAATACCAAGGAATGTTATGTGGTGGGCTTTGGACAAACATAAAGTCCCAACGAAGTACGTCGGGCTCATTAAAGACATGTACAACAATGTTGTGACTAGTGTTCGAACAAGTGATGGAGACACGGATGACTTCCCGATTAGGATAGGACTACATCAAGGGTCAGCTTTGAGCCCTTATCTGTTTGCCTTGTGATGGATGATGTCACAAGGGACATACAAGGGGACATCCTTTGGTGTATGCTTTTCGTGGATGATATAGTGATAGTTGATGAAATCGGACAGGAGTGAATCAGAAATTAGAGTTGTGGCGGGAGACTTTGGAGTCCAAAGGTTTTAGACTCAGTAGAACTAAAACTGAGTATATGAGATGTGACTTCGGCACTACTACTCAGGAGGAGGAAGATATTAGTTTGGAAGGTCAAGTAGTGCCAGGGAAGGATACCTTTCGATATTTAGGATCAATGCTACAGAGAGACGGGGATATTGATGAAGATGTTAACCATAGAATCAAAGCAGGGTGGATGAAGTGGCGCCAAACATCTGGTGTCCTATGTGACAAAAGGGTACCACAGAAGCTAAAAGGCAAGTTTTATAGGATGACGATTAGACCTGCTATGTTGTATGGTGTAGAATGTTGGCCTACGAAAAGATGACATATTCAACAGATAAGTGTCGCGGAAATACGTATGTTGCGTTAGATTTGCGGTCATACAAGAAGGGATTGAGTTCGGAACGATGATATACGTGATAGATTAGGGGTAACATCAATTGAAGAAAAAGCTTGTCCAACACCGGTTGAGATGGTTTGGACATATCCAACAGAAACCTCCAGAGGCACCGGTGCGTAGTGGAATCTTAAGCCAGGATAGTAACGTAAAAAGAGGCAGAGGGAGGCCGAAGTTGACTTGGGTAGAGGCAATAAAAGGAGACTTGAAAGGATGGAATATACTCGAAGACTTAGCCTTAGATAGGAGTGCTTGGAAAACAACTATTTACGTATCTAAACCTTGATTGCTTCCGCTAGGTTTCAACTCGCCTACTCCAACTTATTTGTGACTTAAATGCTTTGTTGTTGTTGTTGTGTTCTTTTTTCTTAGTTTCTGCACACCTACAAGTGGGCAATATTTTGAACATATTTGAAATCCAGGCCTGAGAGCTGATGTAGCAAAGTCTACAAACCAAAAATTTGTCCCATTCCAAGTTTTAGTTGGCATTAATGTGATATGGCAGTCACAGAAGCATTCCAACAAACACCTAGCATGCAGGACCCAGAAGATATGCGAGAGCGCCTTGGCATAGGGCCGTCTGCACGTGAGCAAGAAGGTGCTGCTGTTCCTGCTGCCTATTTCACTTCCTGTATAGCTTTAGTGGAGTAAGACGGGAGAGCACGAGACGAGCGGAGGTTTCGGAATTGGTGCTTACAATGTACTCCGTATCTTGGTTGTACACCGCCGCCGCTTATCCACTGTCTGTCACCCGCACTTGCACACGTCGTTGAGGATCCTGTCCGAGGCGGGCGTTCTCTCGGCGGTGAACCCGGAGAGAGTTTGTGGCGGATCAAGCTGCTGATTGGAGGGCACAAGCAGGTGTGGATCGATGTCCCGGCCTCCCAGGCGCTGATTGGGGAGCGACTGACCCCTGGATCGATGGATGGAGGGTGAGCAACAGATGAAATGGGTGTGGGGCTGAGCCGCTGAGGGCAACGTGCGGACGAAGGGGCGCGAGTTGCTCTCGTATTTTTTAAGTAGGAGAGAATGTGAACTGTTCGCGAACTTTTGCTGTAATTGCATTTTCGTTGTTGTCACTAGCCACTTTGTAGCACTACATTCAGCCTGTTCGTTTGCTCGTAAATGATCGTAAATTTTCAGTCGGGAACAGTGTTTTACTCTCGCACCAAACCAGCCAGCAGTAAATAATCAACGATCGTTTACGCCCAATTGTTGTTGCATATAATAACTGATCTGTTTCTGTTCGCGAACTTGAATTTCAGTCGGAAAAACCTGCTGAGCCCACTGGTGGCCTGAACGTCAAGTTTTGGGAAGAAGCTGGTCCCATCAAGTGTGTCCAGTCACACCTCAAGAGACTGATGCTCCGGGTGTTTCATGGGGATGACAATGAGTTTGCTTTCCTTATGTATATTGCTGAAAATGCCAAGGTATTGGAGTCAATGGTTCTTGTGATGGGACTCCGAAGGCGCTCTGAACCAGAAGAACTGGCAGCCAAAATGAAAGCCCTAGATAATGCAAGATGGGCATGCGGAAGCAGCAAACTCGGGTATATGATTTCCCGGCTTGGTGAACAGGAAGGCCGTGTTTGGAATTTCAGTGGGCATCTGACTTCATGTGCAATGATCCGTTCTTCTGTGGAGTTTAGATAGTGCATATCGTGCCTCTTCCGTGTCAAGTTGTGTAATCATTTCTGCCAACAGTTCTGTCACTTCTGCGTCAAGTTCTGTAATCATTTCTGCTAAGTTCTGTCATGTCTGTGGTGATTTGTGAACCGCATCAGCATGTATGCCACTACCACTGCACTGCCCACATGGTTGTAGGCTCTGATATTGTTATATGACTTATATGATTCGGTCATGGATCACCTGTTCATGTTTAATTGTTTCTTGAGCACCAGCATGTTTCTCTTCCAGATCCTGTCCTGGGAAAGGTGAGGCGGACTAGCATGATTAATTGATGACAGGTTGTTTCAGCAGAGCATGAAGCTGTAAGGTTTTTTCCGTGGCTCGTGGGTGAAAGCATTTAGGTCCCTGGTTGGGTTTCGGTGATTAATGACAATACGTGATTACTGTGACTAACGTGTGTTTTGCAGATGCAATTAAGTTAGGTCACGGTAATAGAGATCGATTGGGCAATTATGGTTGTCATGCCCCTACGATGGAAATCGTTTCGGTTTTCAAAGGATGGACGACAAGGTTAAGGATGGACTAGTTCTAAGTGTCGATCGGAGTTGGAGAGACACTTAGAGTAGTTTAGTACTTTGTTTTTCCTTTGGCCGTACTATTAAGGGGGGTATGAACGGGTAGCTTGACCTAGGTGAGTCTAATGAGTTAGGTGTGGTGCACACTTGTTAAAACTAGCACTAGGTAGCTCCATAACAGCCCTTTGATCCAATGGAGCAAACTTCATTCACATATGATCGAGAGTTGGAAGTGAATGGAGGGTCAAATACTGACCGGACGCTGGCTCCGGTGTGACCGGACGCTGGCTCAGGGTCCGATCAGTTCATTTGACCAAGGTGAAAGCGTCTGGAAGTGACCGGACGCTGAGAGGTCAAGTGACCAGACGCTGAGGGCCAGCGTCCGGTCGACTCCAGTAAGGTCCGAGAGAGAGAATCCTGATCGGACGCGTCCGGTCAATGCTGACCGGACGATGATCAGGCTCCGGCTACTGACCGAACGCTGCTCAGCAAGTGACCGGACGCTTGGGGTCTAGCGTCCGGTCAACACTTAACCACTGGAGTTCGGGGTGTACTGACCGGAGTGTCCGGTCAACATGATCGGAGCGTCCGGTCATCCCGCAGAGGCACATAACGGTTCGTTTTTCAGCCGGTGTTATAAATACGACCTCCACTCGTGTATGGGGGTACTTTTGCTCATTCCAACAGCTGAGAAACACGTTTGAGAGTGCCAAGAAGAGCAAGGTCCTACAGCATGTTCGGTTGGCTGGTTCATATCGTTGCTGGTTCGTGAAGAAGTACTGCTGGCTGGTTTGTATGAGAGAAAAATACTGTTACGGCTGGAAATTTATGATCGTTTACGACAAGCCACAGCCAAACGAACAGGCTGCTAGTGAGGTGATTGAGATTTGAGAATTCCAAAGAGAGCCCTCATTAGTGAAACAAGAGTAGTAAAGTGTGCATCCACCCTTCTCATTAGGCTTGTCGTGGTCAAGTGAGAGTTCGTGCTTGTTACTCTTGGTGATCGTCATCACCTAGATGGCTTGGTGGTGATTGGGAGCTTGGTGATCATCCGGAGAGCTTGTGGATGACCCAACTTCAAGTTGTGAGCTGTTGTAGGTGATTCACCGCGACGGAGTGTCGAAGAATCAACCTGTAGAGAGTATTTGATCCTTGCGCGGATTAAGGGAGAGCTACACCCTTGCGTGGGTGCTCCAACGAGGACTAGTGGGAAGTGGCGACTCTCTGATACCTCGGCAAAACATCGCCGCGTTCCTCATTCTCTATTTACTTTGAGCAATTCAATTTTTGTCTTTACATTCATAGAATTGCCCATGCTAGAGTAGGATTGGAACTTAGGTTACAAGTCTTTTGTGCGGTAGAACAATTAGAAACACTTTCTAGGCACAAGGGGTTAATTGAGCTAACCATAGAATTTAATTATTGCAAAAAAAATTAGAATTAGTCCAATTCGCCTCTCTCTTGGGCTTCTTAATCCTTTCAGTGGACTGTTTTTGTTTGCTTTTTCATTGCACAGAGCTATTGCCAAAAGTGAGCAAATCAAGTCTTGCATTTCTAGATTTATATGAAAGTTGTCATAAGTTCTACATGGTGAAAACCTAAGCATTTCCCCTTATGTTTATGTACAATGATGCCTTGGAACTTGGAATACCAAATATTCCATTGGATTATTGACTTGCACACAAATCATTCATGAATCGAAGTGGATCCAGCCCCAGATTTGCGGAATTTTAGCCACACAGGAGAACCATACCAACAGGAATTGACGGTACATAGATAAGCTTATTCTGTGAACTTGCAAGGAAGTAGACTAGGGATTGGATCATATTTGTGTTGTTCAAACCATTGCGCTAAACCGGTTTGAACATAGAACAATTGGATTGGATCATATTTGTGTTAATTTCAAATTGTAAAACTGAACGATGATCGCGAGCGTTGATTTTAGATCTAGCCATCCGCTCCGACTTCTCCGGTCAAGTCCTCCTTCCTCCCCGTCTACCCGTCAGCTGGCCGCCGCACCCAAACCCAGGCTGCCAGCCGCCGCCGCGACCCACCACGCCACCATGTCCGCTGCCGCGGCTCTCCGGCCGACGGAGCCACTTCCCCTCCCGAGCGGGCTCTCCCTCTCGCCGCGCCTCAAGCTTCTGCTCACCTTCTTCCGCGCCGACCTCACCGTCCGGCCCCTCGACGAGTGGCAGCTCCAGTCCGCCCTCCTTGCCTTCCTCCGCGACCCGCCTCTCTCCCTCCCGCTCCTCCCCGACTCTGACCTCTCCGTGAGCCGCCTCCCTGACCTCCAGAAACGCCGCCGCGAGGAGCCCGTAGCCTCTGGGGTCCTCCACGTCCGCGACCTCTCCTTCCTCCGCCCCCGCGAGGGCGACGGCGAGGCCGAGGAGATGACCCGGGAGCAGGAGGAGGAGAAGTACTTCGAGTGGCGGAGCACCCTGGTCCAGAAGCTCGAAGGCATCGAGCTCAACCTCGAGGGGGTGAAGTTCCGGATGACCGTTGAGATCCCGTCGTCCGACGACTTCAGAACTATGAAGAAGACATGGGAGGATTTCTACTCCTCCGAGCTACTGAATAGCAGTATGAACTGGTTCCTGTATCGTGTTTTCTTGATTGCATTGCCGGCTTAGGTGGAGTCGGGATTGACATTTGCTGGTATCAGGGAATCCTGTGAGAAAGATAGCAAAAAGGCCAGACACCATTATTGTCCGTGGCGTGCCTTCCAGATGGTTTGCAGAGACAAGAGTATCATCCAAACCTTCCACGCTGGTCACCCACACTATTTTCTCAGCGCTCGGTAAAATAGGGTGAGCTTTGGTGTTCTCGAGTTTGTTTGGCTCATAGTCCACTATGTATCTTTTGCTGATTATCTAGTTAGTGCTTTTGCATCAGTGGGCTGCATCCCAAATGAATTAGTACTACAAGAAATGGAAACAGCAAAAGCCTAAAGACATCTAAACTAACTGGGCATGACCAACATTTGGAATTTTATAGAAACCTAACACATCATTGTTGGATTCAGTGATTCAATTTTGTTTGTGTCGGCAGACTCTTGTTTTACTTGTACAACAATATTTATTCTCACGTACCTAACCCTCATGTTATCCTGAAAAGTGCATGGGTGTTACTGAATTGATGTGCATAGGCAAAAACCTGTATCACAGTTTTGGAGTTACCTTCCTCATTTTGTGTTTGTATTAGTCCATTTTTCTCTATTGTTTTCTGTACTTTGGTAATATGATACTTTCTTACATAAATTAGTAAATAGGTACTAGTGGTGATTGTAATTGACTAATTGTAATTCATGTGTAGAATATTCTGAATCATAACTAGAAAAAGAAAATAAAAAAACACACTATGATTAGTATACCACTTTTCAATAAACTGACAAGTTTGCAAAAATGATTTCCTGTGAATTGGCTTCACAGAAGTGGTGAGGCAGAGATCCTTCAATTTCATTTTTTTCATTGGTATCTGTATTCATCTAGTTTTTACCTGACTGGCCTTCAAAATAATATGATGAAAAAAAATCTCAGTTAATTAGTACTGGTTTATGCAATGCATTTGACTGTCTGTGATACTTTTAAAATTAGTACTTCCTTGCAACATTCTTCCATCCAAATTTCAGGAACCTAAAGATTGCCAATGATGATGAGATAGAAGCAAAAGGAGATGGAGCCAATAAGGAGCTCATATCTGGACTTAATTGCAAAGTTTGGGTGCAATTTGAGAACTATGATGACTTCGACGATGCAATGAAGGCATTATGTGGACGCTCTTTAGAGAAGGTAAGATTTCTTTTTCAGTCATGTATCATTTTTCAACGCTTCATTCTTATTAGAACACATAATGAAGCAACATGTGAAATCAGAGACATTTGCTTCATCTCTATATTTATGGCACCAAAATTGATTTATAATTCATTCCATAAGGATTGAATTGTCTACCCGCAGTGCTATTGTATGGGCGTTCCATATCATTTGCCCTTCTCAAGTGCTCATGCGCAGCATAATCACATAAACATCTCAAATAGTTCTAGATATTATCAATCTTTGTTACTTTATGTAACATTTATGGCTTGCTTTCCACTCTCTTGTCTGGGAAACCCTGTGGAGAACCATTTCAGGATCTTGAAAGTGCCTAAGTTTGCAGTGCATGTACTGAAAACCTAATGAATTGTAGTAGCGTGCACTAATTTGAGTACACATATCATAAATTAGTAAAGGACAACAAAATCCGAAGCAGCTCGAAATGCTTGTACATATTGTAACCTTAAGTTCGAAGTATTGGTATGATAATTGACAGTTGCAACAATTGTTAGGAATTGCTCATTTTCTTGCATGTCTCTATTGAGTGGTAAGGTAACTGAGACAGCCTTTTCAAGAAGCATCATTTGTTCCACCTTAACACACATTTGAAATGATAACTTCTCTTTTTTTATACACTTAATGAGACACATTTGAAATACCTTTTCCTTTCAGAATTGGCTGATGACATCTAGTGATTGTTTGTATTCTATCATTTTGGAAACATAATGAGATCTAACTTCATTTTGTTTCTGAAGGAAGGATCACGGTTGAAAGTAGACTATGACGTGACTTGGGACCGTGAAGGTTTCTTTCGCATTGCTCAATATGAGCCAGCCCGTAACAATTTAGGGGAGAGGGATTCATCAGTGTCGGTTCTGTAGAAGTTAAGTCCTGCTCCCAGTTATCACTTAGTTATCTGTGCTTAATTATGTTTCTGCTATTAAGGCCTTGGGCAGCACAAGTGACTGTGCAAGTACCCAGGCAGTTAGCTGTTTAGTTAATGCTCTAATGAGCCATCAATGTAATCAATGTGCTACTTATCTCCTATATATGAAAGAGCAGTCGCCTGGGTGTGTAATCCCTGGCTGAGTAAAAACACTCTGTACCTCCAACAATTGGTACCAGAGCCTAGGTTAGACACCTCTCTCTCATCTTCTACTCGAGCCCTCTTCCCTGCTTTCTTATCCATGGCCTCGACATCTTCTGAGCGCCGAAGGAAGGCTGCCAAGGGCGTCAGCGATGCGGAGGACTCCTCTGGCCGGGCCGCGCGCTTGAAAGCTGCAGAGGAGGCAGCTGCGCAGGCGGTCCAGGCGGCGCGGCAGGCGGCGGCGGCTGCAGAGGAGGCGGCAAGGACCGCGCGGGTGCTGAGGGAGGAGATTGCAGCAGAGAAGGAAGAAGAGGAGCTGGAGTATGAAGAAGAAGAGGAGGAGGTCAAGAGCCCGCGCCGGAGGTCTCCATCTCCGCCAGTCCGCAGGCGTGGCCGCGGTGGCGGGCGTCGGGAGTCGCCTGTGTACGATAGGGTCGTATACAGGGACTCGGGCAGCAGCACGAACTGGCCGATGCTGTCCAAGACGAACTACCACGAATGGAGCCAAGAGATGAAACTGCGAATGCAGGCCCGCGATCTGTGGGACGCAGTTGAAGGAGAGCGGGTCTCGTTCCGCGACGACCGGCGGGCTATGGAGGCGATTGTCGCAGCGGTTCCCAAGGAGATGGGGATTCCGCTCATCGACAAGCGGACGGCGAAGGAGGCGTGGGACGCCATAGCTGCTGCGCGCATCGGCGTGGACAGGGTCCGCCGCGCGACGCTGCAACGCATCCGCCGCGACTGGGAGAACATCAGTGTCAAGCCAGGAGAGAGCGTCGAAGATTTTGCCTTCCGCCTCTCAACTCTGCATCGACAGCTTGTCCTTCATGGTGATCAGGACATCGATGAGAGGCGTGTGGTGGAGAAGTATCTGCGTACAGTACCGTCGAAGTATGCGCAGATTGTGGTTGCTATTGAGCAGTTTCTGGACTTTGACATGCTCACGCTTGAGGAAGCCACTGGGAGGCTCAAGGCTGTTGATGACCGTGAAGAGCAAGCGCCTACCGAGCCAATCACCGTCGGCGGCAAGCTCATGTATACTGAGGAGCAATGGCGCGCACGCTGGAAGAAGGAGAAGAAGGGCAGCGGGGATGATTCTGCTGGCTCTAGTTCAAAGAATCAGCGCGGCGGCGGCCAAGGCGGCGGTGGTGGCCGCGGTCGCGGCGGCTGGCGAGGAAAGGGCCGTGGCGGCGGCCGCGATGGTGGACGCTGTGGCGATACCTGCCACAATTGTGGCCAGGAGGGCCACTGGGCAAGAGACTGCCCTCATCCACGCCGAGACAGAGATGGTGACCGTGATGGTGGCGGTGACCGTGGCAGCGGACGGGGCAGAGGCCGTCGTGGCGGCGGCCGCGGTGGCAATCAAGGCCAGCACGCTGGTGGCCGAGGGGGCGCAGGCGGCGGTGACGGCGGCCACAATGGCCGTGTGCAGTATGCAGAATGCGAGGATGATGGGGCTCTGTTTCTGGCGCATGGGCTCGTTGATCTTGATAAGTGCGCGCCGGCATACACCTATGCTGCTCAAGAGGTGAATCTGGAAGAACCAAAAGCCCGCGCCTTCCTTGGTGCCAATGGCGATGAAGAAAAGGCAGATGTGTGGTACCTTGATTCAGGAGCTACACACCATATGACTGGACGGCGTGAGCTCTTTTCTGACTTGAACACGGACGTGCGAGGCACGGTCCGATTTGGAGATGCGTCCAAGGTTGACATCAAAGGCATCGGTTCGATTGCTTTCGAAGGAAGAACTGGTGAGCATAGGGTGCTGCAGGGTGTGTACTATATACCAGCCCTGAAGAATTCCATTATCAGTCTGGGTCAGCTTGACGAGACTGGTTCCAAGGTGGAGATATATCACGACGTGTTACGTATCTGGGAACACACTGGCCGTTTGATTGCCAAGGTGAAGAGAGGGGCTAACAGATTGTACACACTCCAACTTCATGCAGTCCAGCCACTTTGTCTTGCAGCATGCAGAGGAGATGTAGCGTGGCAGTGGCATGAGAGGATGGGGCATTTGAATTTTGATGCACTCCGCAGACTTGGGAAGGAGGAGATGGCGCGCGGTGTCCCGGTTATTGACCATGTGGAGCAGGTGTGTGACACCTGTGTCACCACCAAAATGAGAAGGCGCCCGTTCCCAGCTGCAACACAGTACCGTGCCAAACAGCCCCTTGAGCTGGTGCACGGCGATCTTTGCGGACCAGTGACACCTGCAACACCTGGAGGGAATCGATATTTCCTGCTGCTCGTCGATGACGCTAGCCGTTTCATGTGGGCAGCGCTCATACCAAGCAAGGATGCAGCAGCAGAAGCCATCAAGCGCATCAAACTGAGCGCAGAGGCGGAAAGTGGTCAGAAAATCAGGGTGCTTCGCACCGATAATGGAGGAGAATTCACAGTTGCTGATTTCGCTACCTACTGCGCAGAACAAGGCATTAAGAGGCACTTCAGTGCTCCTCACTCACCTCAGCAGAATGGGGTAGTTGAACGGCGCAATCAGTCAGTAGTGGCCATGGCAAGGGCACTGCTTAAGCAGAGGGGCCTGCCAGCTCGGTTTTGGGGGGAGGCTGTGATGACAGCAGTCCACATACTGAACCGATCACCGACACGTGCGTTGAAGGGGATCACCCCATATGAGGCCTGGCATGGACGTTCACCAACTCTGGGACACATGAAAGTGTTTGGGTGTGTGGCATACACAAGGAAGCTCAGTCAGCTGCGCAAACTTGATGACCGCGGCGAGGCCGGCGTGTTTATTGGTTATGCAGAAGGAGCTAAGGCATATAGGGTGTTTGAGCCTGTGAGCGGGCGTGTCAGGATCAGCCGTGATGTTGTATTTGATGAAGAACATGGCTGGGATTGGTCCTCGCCGGAATCTGGGCCATCAGCTGTGAACAGCAGTGAATTCACAGTTGAGTATGTCTGGTCAGAGGAGGTGAGCGAACCAGCACCGCCGTCGTCGCCTCTGCTCCCGGATTCACCAAGAACACCCGCATCAAACAGCCCAATTGGAGTTGAAGGAGTAGAGGGCTCCGCATCAACTCATCCTCAAGCTAATTCTGCCCCAGCGGCACTGGAAGTGTCACCACCGCCACCAAGTTCTCAGATTGAGCATGCCACGCCTCTGGAGGATGATGATGATCGACTGGATGCTTATCACGAGGATGAACCACTTCGCTACAGAACTGTCAGCAATATCATTGGCCAGCAGCCCACACCGCCACCTGCAACTCGCCTGTTCGCAGAGCTGCATCTAACGCACTCTGGCGAACCAACTTCGCATACTGAAGCCAAGAGAGATCCAGCGTGGTGCGCAGCAATGAAAGAAGAGCTGCGATCAGTAGAGAGAAACAAGACCTGGGAGCTTGTGAAGCCTCCTGCTGGTCACCGTCCAATCACCCTGAAGTGGGTGTTCAAATTGAAGAAGGACGAACACGGTAATGTTATCAAACACAAAGCCAGACTTGTCGCTCGTGGCTTTGTCCAGCAAGAAGGCGTGGATTATGATGATGCTTTCGCCCCTGTCGCACGCATGGAATCCGTTCGAGTCTTGTTGGCTCTGGCGGCACAGGAGGGTTGGTCTGTTCATCAGATGGACGTCAAGTCCGCATTTCTGAATGGAGACCTCAACGAGGAGGTATATGTGCATCAGCCGCCTGGCTTTGTTGTTGCTGGACAAGAAGACAAGGTGTATCGCTTGCGCAAAGCTCTGTATGGCCTACGGCAAGCACCAAGAGCATGGAATGCAAAGCTTGATTCAACATTGAAAAAGAAAGGTTTCAGACAAAGCAACCATGAAGCTGCAATCTATAGGCGAGGTTCTGGAAACTCTCTGTTGCTTGTCGGTGTGTATGTGGATGATTTGATCATCACAGGGGCCAAAGAGCAGGATGTTGAAAGCTTCAAGGCTGAAATGAAAGCAACATTTGAGATGAGTGACCTCGGGCTCTTAAGCTTCTATCTGGGCATTGAAGTACAGCAGAACACCGATGGCATCACCCTTAGACAGACTCACTATGCCAAAAGGATACTGGAATTGGGTGGTATGGTGGACTGCAACCCAGCAGCCACTCCTATGGAGGAAAGGCTAAGATTGAGCAAGAAGAGTACAGCCAAGGAAGTTGATCCAACACAGTACAGGCAGCTGGTTGGAAGCCTGCGATATTTGGTTCATACTCGACCTGACTTGGCATTTGCAGTCGGGTTTGTGAGTAGATTTCTGGAGAGGCCCACCATAGAGCATCAGCAGGCAGTGAAGCGTATCCTTCGGTATGTGGCAGGCAGTCTGGAGTATGGCCTGCACTTCACCAAGGCATCCAGTGAAGCCAGATTTATTGGCTACTGTGACTCAGACTTGGCTGGAGATATTGACTCAAGCAAGAGCACTACAGGTTGTCTATTTTTCCTAGGCAACAATCTGGTCAGTTGGCAGTCCATTAAACAAAGAGTGGTTGCCTTATCTAGCTGTGAAGCAGAGTATGTTGCCATGACTACTGCTGCAACACAAGCTCTGTGGCTGTCCAGGTTACTTGCTGAATTGTTGGGAAAGAAAGTGGAAGTAGTAGAGCTGCGAGTGGATAACAAATCAGCAATAGCACTTGCAAAGAACCCTGTCTTTCATGACAGAAGCAAGCATATAAGAATCAAACAACACTTCATCAGAGATTGTGTTGAAGAAGGCAGCATCAAGACTGAGTTCGTCGCCACAAATGATCAACTGGCAGACATTCTGACTAAGGCCTTAGGCAAGGCCAAGTTTGAAGACATGAGAAGCAAGATTGGGATCATGAAGATCAAGGATGGGGGAAGCAGGTCTTAGGGGGAGAACTGTAGAAGTTAAGTCCTGCTCCCAGTTATCACTTAGTTATCTGTGCTTAATTATGTTTCTGCTATTAAGGCCTTGGGCAGCACAAGTGACTGTGCAAGTACCCAGGCAGTTAGCTGTTTAGTTAATGCTCTAATGAGCCATCAATGTAATCAATGTGCTACTTATCTCCTATATATGAAAGAGCAGTCGCCTGGGTGTGTAATCCCTGGCTGAGTAAAAACACTCTGTACCTCCAACAGGTTCATGGTCGGAGGAAACATCACACTTCACGAATTGAGTCAGATTATAGGAAGAGATTCAGGGTAAGTTACCATATCAAGGTTTCTTATTGTCTACTGTTCTATGTGGTGTGGGCAGCCTTCTTCAGAAAATTATTCATGTGAATGGTAGCTGCCATTTTTTTTGTGGATCAACTTTTCATGGTTCTAGTGAAATACCGCCTGTTTTTGTTAGTTTTCTGTAACATTGTTTCATTTCAAATTCTTGGTCGGTATATTCAGATGCTAGCCATTATTGTGGATTTTATATCTTACCAATTTCATTGTGTTCCACGTGCAACTATGTCCTTCTGTGTATATGCACTCAAAGTTCCCTTCTGTCTAATTGTCTATATGCACTCAAAGTTTCTAACCTTTTTTCCCCTTTGCTGTGACTCAGGATTGATGACACAAGCCCATGGTATGACCGAGATTTCTTTGCCCTTTGGAGAGGGAAAACAGTTGCGTTGTACCAATGTATTGTTTCATTCTCAGATTTCAAGTTATAATATTTCTCCTTTGTTCACAATGAACCGAACAGAAAAATCCATTCTGATAGTTACTAATTGGTAGTTATTATTAGTATCAGTTTTATACTTGTTGATACCCTGAGGCCAGAGTGCACCACTAAACAAAACTGTTTTTTCTTTGCAAATAATTCTTAGCATATTGAGCATCAGTGCCTGAACCCATGCTCATTGATCAGTCATAATGGCATCTGAGTTCAGACTTCAGAGTAATGAATGATTTCAGAAATGAGCATAGGGACGGGTAAGCCTACACGTGCCAAGCTTTGACGATAGATCGGGTACAGCCGTACATCCGTGCAGGTGGGTCTTTCTAGAGACCAAAACAATACTCTTTCTCGTTTGGATAAGCTATTTTCTGTGTAGAGGATCAAGGCTAAGGTCGAGAATGACAATTCAATGGAAGGGGATGTGCATCCCTGCCTGTGATAGGTGGATTTTGCAATTTGGCATTGGCGTTAAAAACGTTTGTGTGCAGTCACGGTGTCGATGTGGCACGTGATCATGCATCGACCTGCATTGAATCTTCTCGTCTAGAATGTCAACCAGCCGGTATATTTCCAAGCATCTAGAACAAGCTCACTTCTCGGATGGGTCGGTAAAACCGCATGCGAATGAGTGGGAGAAAGGACCATATGTCCACGACACAGAGATAAATTGTCATTATATGATACCAGTATCAGGAGATAAATTGTCCTCGACAGGCTACGAACTTTGCGAGATACCCATGATACAAGTATCAGGAGTTATATCCGAATTATCGATGCTTTATAAACACTTTTGGGGTAGCCACACACAAAAGGGGCTGCTGATGTACATTTTTACAGGCACGAAAAGAGGAGTAAAATCAACTCTAACAAAGGGAGGAAAGATAACCACGAAAATCTGATCTTTCTGGCCACCCAACTACACAAAATTTACAAACTACAGCACAAGACATCCTGCAAAGTTACCCCTTCTTTCGATGTGCATGGCTTCTCGGTGAAATCATCTCCTGAGCGCCGCCAGCGCTGCTGCTCCTCTTGCCGTGCGAAGGAGGCGGCGCCACCGCTATCTTGTCGCCGGCCTTGAAGCCAACGACACCCTTGCGTGGCTTCGTCGCCGTCGTCGCTGGTGATCTCCCGGCGCCCAGGGCTTCCTCCCCGCTCAAGATCGGCAAGAGGTACCACCAAATGGAGGTGCAGCAGATGGCGAACACCCTCCCGAACACCACGAGGCACAGCAGCAGCAGCGTCATGGCCAGCGGCCAGTAATGGCACGGACTCATCATCTTCCTTCCCCACGCCCAGGACCGCCGCACGCCGCCGGCCTTACTCTTCTTCGCCGGCTGCACGGTTGCCTTCGCCTGCACCGCCACGGGGTCTTCCTTGGGGCTGGCAGGCTCCGTGGGCGGCGTGGACGACTGCGAGGCCGGCTTGCCCTGCCTCTTCTTGGCGCCGGCGGCGGCCTGCTGCTCCTCCTCGTGCGGGAGCTTGACGACGATGGGCACCCACCCTTTTTTCTCCGACTGCACGAAC
This sequence comes from Miscanthus floridulus, assembly GCF_019320115.1. Lineage (NCBI taxonomy): Eukaryota > Viridiplantae > Streptophyta > Magnoliopsida > Poales > Poaceae > Miscanthus > Miscanthus floridulus. The sequence goes on along the minus strand of NC_089582.1, from coordinate 134,329,132 downwards.
CGGACCATGAGATGGTCGGCGTCCACGTCCGAGCCGACGCGCCGCAGGATCTTCTCCCGCTTGGCCTCCAGCTCGGACAGCACGACGGAGAACTTGTCCAGCCCCCGCGACGCGTAGGGGTTGTTGTTCCTCCCCTGCTTCGCCTTGCCTCCCGCCTTCGTCTTCGCCTTGGCGGCCGGCTTCCCGGCGCCGGCCGCGCCCTCCTCCTTGTCGACGTCCTTGAAGCTGCCCGCGCCGCAGAACATCATTTCTCGCATACCGTTTGCGACTTCCCCCCGTGTCGGGGACGACCAAGACTTCTTATAGAGCCTTGGACGTTGGAGCAACACTGCAAGCCTGAGCTGCTTGTGGCTTTTCGTCACGCATCGGCCTCGCCATCCATCCGTGCTGAGTCGTTCGTCCGGTCTCTGGACTCTGGGTGGGACGACCAGGACAAGAGAGGATGGCGCAGCCGCGCAGGGCAGTTCGCGCTTGGTCAAGCGTGGAGGGGCGAAGCAACTATTCAATCCATTTCCCCTGTCTTGTTTGCCACGTTTGACTCGGTGAATAGTCCGTGTTTTCATTACCAAATGCAGGAATTTACCAAGAGCATACCACGCTCGAGCTGACGTACGACGTTTCTTGTGCACTAGCTTGTTGCTAATTTTAATTTGCTACCCGTCCAACTCATCCAACCGATTCGATGCTTCATCACCAAAATACATTACATAGTTAAGGTGAGAATGTGTTATTCTATATGTTTAGTTAAATGCGCTTGTACAGTAATTAAGTCCCTATCTTGCATTTAATTCCATCATCCAAAGTCTAACACACAGCTGAAACGGCCACTACTGCGCGCTGGTTTATTTCACGAGCGGCACGAGAGTTGGGCGTCGTTTTCACGGTCTCCATCGGTGCGTGCCAGTGATTAGTGATTGCACACCTAACTTTCTGTGCAAGATTATGATGTCCTCGTCTGCACTGCATCCCTCGCGATGGGGCTGTTGACCTGCAGCTAGCCAGGTTTGATTGCTGGCCAAGGCGTGGACTCTGTGAAGGAGCCCAGGTTTGTTTATATATGGAGACTGCAATTTAATCATCACGGCTCGTAAAGGTAAACAGATGCGTGCTTGAACTTGAACGGATCAAAGGCTGCGACTCTTCCATGCAGTCTCCCGGTATGTATCATATACTATTACATTTGGCGTCAGGTCAAACGATAACAAGGGGGAGAATAGGCAAACCAGAGTTCCTGAGCTGACATAAGGTAGTTTGGATTTCCGTTGTGGTTAGGTTAACGAATTCTGTCATGTTCTGATTGACCAGTACGTGTATAGGATGAAGATGAGAAATTAGTATATGCTCTGTCTGAAGAAGAACAGTCGGAAACCTAGCACGAAAGCGCGGTCAAGTGTCAGTTACTGAAGAATGATGTGGCGGCTAAGGATCAGCGTGTGCAAGTATGCAACACGTAGAGAAAATTCACTGATTGTCACCATCTGCTTACATCGGCTGTGTCTGTGAGAATCTCAATTATCATGAGGCTGTGCTTCCATTGATTAATGGACTCTGATAGCCGACCGATTGCTACGGACCGATTAGCTTGAGGTTCCTGTTTCTTGCACTTCAGGCTCAGGGTCAGGGCAGCTGATTATTCTAAACCTTCTGGACGGACTGTGTCGTAGTCAGCACTTATTAGGAGTGAAGAGTTGATAGATGCATAATGCAGATAAGCGGCCTGTTCGCTGGTTAGTTTCTGGGCTGGTTTGGGCTGACTGGTGCTGGTTTATTGTGAGAGGAAAACACTGTTGGCTGGCTGGTTTGGGCTGGCTGAAACCAACAAGCGAACAGGGCGAAGTATTCTAAACAGTTTATGTACTGAAGAAAGGTTGCTGTCGCTTTCTTCACGCTTGCTAGTATATATGCCACCATGCAAAGTCTTTCTGCTTGCCTTTGTTTATTTTCTTTTCTTTTCGTTTTTTGATCGACTAGTTCAGACACTGCGTTGCAGCAAAGAATTACAATGCGCAGAAGTATTCTAAACAGTTTATGTACTGAGTTTGGATACATGGAAGTGATCTGTCGAAAATTAATGTCATAATAGTACCACTTTTGCTAGGTGTTCCATCACATATTGTAACAAAAGATGATACTAGTAAAATTTGTATTTTGAAGACTGGGTCACCGAAGCATAATTTATTTGTGACTGAATGGAGTATATACCATGCATTTTTAGTGTCATGCATGATACAATCATACAAACTCTTCCTCGCTGGCCTAATTAGCCAGAGACCGGCCTACAAAAGATCCATTGCTCTTTTTACTGAGAAGAAAGAGAAGCCCATACCTAAAAGGCCTAATGCAGTGTACTGTATGGGCCCAGTACTCGACAATTCTGGGCTGACGTCCCAAGCAGAAGGATGCGCTCCGTCATATTCTCTCGTTCAGCCGCAGATTAGCAGGCCGCCTACGCTCACAAGCTCCTCCTTCTCCGTCAGCCTCCTCTCCGGTGTACGGCTCCGACGAGATGGCCGCCCCGCTCCGGCGGAGCCTCCCCTCCCTTGGCCGCGCACTTCTCACGCCGGCGCCGGCGCGGATGCTCTCCGCGGAGGCCTCCGATGCCCTCGTTGAGATCAAGCCCGGGGAGATCGGGATGGTCTCCGGCATCCCTGAGGAGCACCTCCGCCGTAAGGTAACGCGGTGCATCTCTTCCCTCTCTTGTTTTTAGCTGGGAAATGGTAGCTGGTGTGGATCCATGCGGGCGTCTTGAGAGATGTTCGTTCTGGAGTCAATACGGGGACGCTGGGACTGGATCGTTGTGTCGGTTGTGGTTGGAGTATGGGGTGGGATACAGATGCTAAATCGTTGTTTTGTTTTGTTATCGATTGGTCTGAAGGTCAAGCTGTGAATTAGAAGAATCTGTGTAAGATGTGGGTTTCCCCCATGTCGAGTTGGCGACCCAGTTCGATTCCTCTCCAAGAGGGTCTTCTGTGACAGGAATGGGCACGTTTATGCAATTATGCTTGCTTCTAGAAGTATTTGTGATGAAAATGGCAGGTCTGGGTCAGGAAACTGAGCATCTTCAGAGCCTAGATTATGTTGGGTGGATGTTAGTTGTCTAATTTTCAGCAGGATAGATGCGTGCAGGGTTAGTTACACTTAGATGCAACATATGTGAGCTTTGTGAAATCAATGTTGAGATAAAATATCAGAATCAGATTTGGATCTTATAGGAAGAAGCTTCACCTCATGAACACTATTGTTTGGTGTGCCATTGCCCATTGGTCTATTGTATCTTATAGAAAAGTAGCACTGTTATGTTTGAAGCTTTTAATATATACCACCATTTTTGCTCGATTGGCTTAAATACTAAACTTTCCAATCTTTATTGTTGTATTGTCCCATCACACAAGCTTGAGACCCAGATAACTGAATCAATGGTTCCCATTTCATTGGTCCTATTGTTGGTTCCAAGTAGCTATATGCCCATACTTACTGCGGGTTAAATGTTTGTGCATAACTAAAGCCTAAAGGTTCACAACTTCACATATAGCCAAGTCACTCAAGCGACAAAAGCATGCATGTCCCTGTTCTTTTGCATCCTGTGACATGTGGAGTGCAGGTCGTAGGTCGGCAGTCTAAAACCTCTCACCCACTCCAGAAGGAACTAAATTATCATTTTCCCAGTTTTAATTGGAAAATTATTAGTTAACACTTAACACACTGGACCATACTAAGCATGGATTCCATTTTCCTTTTTTGGTTGAACTGGCAGTATTGTCTGGTTTTATAAGTAGGACACTAACTATGTTTTGAGATGAAGAGGGTCAATTATAACAGATATGTTCACTGCTGATATATTCTGGTTTTTGTTATTGTAATTTATGCATCTCAGCCAATGGGAATGTTTCAGTTTCTTCTTCACAACTGGTCGGCTTATCCTTGTGAATTGTCAGGTTTTAATTTATTCACCAGCTAGGACTGCATCCCAGCAAGGTTCAGGCAAAGTCGGGAGGTGGAAAATTAACTTTTTGTCAACCCAAAAGTATGCTTCCTGTTCTGCTTTTTTATCCTATTTTGCCTCCCTGAATCTTATCCCTAAGGCTTTGTTGCTGTCAGATTGGCTACCTTAATAGATTTATCTTACAGTTACATGTTACCAACTTCCAATTGTTGATGCACTGCTGAAGTGCCTTTCTCCAATCACTTAATGTCACTACAAAATTACATGGTCTTAAGATGGAATGGGAGTATATACCCAGAGATTAATACTTGAGTATGCATTGCGATTTTCAATGCTTTTGTAGAGTCTTAGCTTTCTCTTAAACTCTCCTATTATTCTTATTTGTTACTGGAACTTCAGTAACATCATACAATTTAGATCTGCCAATACTCGTATTGTTTATTATTGTTTTTTTTTTTTGGGGGGGGGGGGGGGGGGGGGGGGGTTGGGTGGGGTTTAAGTGCCATAATTTTGGTTTGGTTTGCACTACTCACACCCTTGGAAACTGCATTATGACTTTACCATCCGTCTGATGTAATGATGGGTTCTTCTGTTGTGTAGCAGCTTGTTGTAGGGTTATAATTCTATAAAATGGTGTGAATGCAAAATGCCCCTTGGCCAGTACACCAGATGCTGGACCAGTGTGGTCATTTCTCCTTATTTTCATTTTTTGGACGTAGACCATATGTCATGCATGTTTGTATGGGGTTCTCAGATTGCATCAGAGCTTATTAAATTATTTGACTGCAAATGAAGTAAGTAATTAGACAACTGCTGCAGTTTGTTTTATCGTTTTCTCGTAAATAAAGGCCTGATTGGTTTGCTTCCAAAATTTGCCATGCCAAAGATTTGGCAAACCATGATTTTGGCTAGTATTTGGTTTTCTACCAAAACTTGTCAAACTCTCACATTTGGCTTGCCAAATCTATGGCAATTTTTTTGCCCAACTTTTAGCTTGCCAATTCTTTGGCATGGCAAATTTTGGAAGCCAACCAAGCAGGCCCTAAATCCCCCCTCCCCGACATCCTCTGACAAATTGGTTGTCATTTGAATCCATGCTAGGTGGGAGAACCCGTTGATGGGATGGACATCTACTGGGGACCCATATGCTAATGTCGGTGAAGCAGGACTTACGTTCGACAGTGCGGAGTCAGCAAAGGCGTTTGCTGAAAAACATGGATGGAATTATGTGGTGGGTTTCATTTTTTCCATGTAGATATCACACGAAAATTAGATGCTCTATTTGCAATTGCTACTTCAGGCCTATTTGGAAAGATTGAAGCAAGCTTGAATGGCACTCTTTTTAACATGTGGCTGGGGTCTTTTTACTCCTCCTTTTATCTTTATAAAGTTAATTTTTGAGGAAGCAATTATAGGGTATTGATGCTTAGTTGTCTAACACAGCAGTGATGGTAGACAAACTAGATCTGTTTGTGGTTCATCTATTGAGGTAGAAATGAACATAGACTTCAAGATGCGCACTATATATAGTTTTTTTTCAGTTATAATGAGTTTTTTTAGTAATGTTAATTTCCAAATAATAGTTATTGCTCTACTGTCACATACTAGTCCCTCGATAGCATTTTCATACTGATTTTTGTCAACTAGTGGAAAACATGAGGTTGATGACAATATCTAGTGTGAGGGTGTAGTGCTCTACTTTGTCTAAAATGTCTTACTACCTACTTTTTTTCTCAAGCTAATCGTGAAATGCTTTTCGATGCAAATTATTTGCTTCCAGTTTGTACTTGTGCTGCTTGCTTTAAGTTCTATCTTTTCAAGTTGCAACCACTATAACTTCGTTTGATGTAGTATTGCACTATACCTGGTGGTAGTGTTAGAAGTACCCTTATGTATATGTTACTAGAGTTCTTTCTGTGTACTCCTATCTATTGTGGTATTGCCCCTATGGGGCTATTATTCAACACAAGTGCTATACTGCTATTGATAACCGGTAGATCACTCTACAAAACCTACTGTTGATTTCCAATTCTACTGGCGCTTGTAGCTTTCTTGTTGAATGCATATAGTGTTTCGTTTTATTTCTGAACTAAATTGAAGCCATATTTTCATTGTATTTTTTTCTAGATATATTCTTTTGGGCTACTGTTGAAGTATCCAATGATTTGAAATGAGCCTCTAAGGTTTCTTAAAAATGCAGGACTATACTTACATTGCCTCTTTTTTTGTAGGTTCGGAAACGCCATACACCTCTTCTGAAGGTATGTATGTCTCCCTACATATCCTTGTTGACTTGTTAATGCTTTTCTTTTACCATGTATTTAGATCCTACAAAGTTGTCTTGTCATCTTCTTGCAAAGTTTATCTTATACAGCTGTATATTGTCAACAGTGCATCTGTTTCTTTTCCCAGTGCAGTACAAACCCTCACAGCTATATATTCTATCTGAATTACAAATGCCATTGTGGCGGTAGAATATACTATTTCCTCAGTGTATGTGTTGTGTGCATGTTTTAGTGCAATGCCAAGTCATAGGAAGTAATTTAAGTTTCAAGTAAGAACTGTGAAGTGAAAGACACTTGTTAGGGACAAGATCCATAAAGTTTTTCCAGATATATTAATGATGCTTTAATGAAATGGTATGCAATCTTGTTTCCAAGATATATTCTCTTTCCACATGACACCTTGCTGCAAATGTATTCTTTGTATATATGTAATATGCAAGATAGTGAACCATTGAGTGCTGGAAGCCTGGAACATCTGAGATCCAAGTTTCTGTTCTATAGATGAATACTTAATTTGCATGGGTGGACTGTACGGTGAAAAATCAGTCAGATTATGAAAATTCAGCTGCAAAATATTGACAAAATTTTAGTCTTTCTTCATACAAGATTTCTACCTTAGAAGTATCTTTTTGGTTTAGAAGCCTTTTTTGAACTCTATTTATTGCAATCTATCTACTACACATCTTATTACCTGAACTAAATTTAAAAGCATTTCACAAGTAAACGGCCTTATTTTTCTGTGTGCAACTTGGCATGTCTCAGCATGTTTGTACATGATAAATACAATAGTATCCATCTTTGACATAAACATATTAAATGCTACAGTGTACCTTAGTGCTGATTGTGTGGATAAAGATTATGCGATGCTTGTATAATGTGTGGCAGAGGCAGTGTGAGGGGGGTGGTGTTCAACCTAGTGAGGGAGTTGTGCTGTGGATTATTAAGACGACGGTTCGAATAGTAGAGGAGGTAGGAGTTCGGGTCTGACTTGTGTGGGTGCTTGTGTGTGCGTGAGCTCATTCTGGTTGAGGTGGGGATTACCTTACCTTGGGGTGAGGGAGGGATTGACCATCATGGGTAACACCAGCATGGAGAAGGGCAGAAGGGAGGAAAAGGAATTGTAAAGGTTGGATTGCGAGCAAATGCGCTCACAGCGCAGTGGTGGCTCCTCGCGTTGTGGAGGCCACCTGTCGAGTTCGATTCCCAGTCTTGGGATCAGCTGGGTGTTGCACCGGGGATTTTACCCTGAGGGAACTGAGCGTGTGTGTCAGTAGGGTGTGCGTGCGTGTGCTCGTTAGATGTGTTTTGAGATTTCTCGGGCAGTCTCACCTATATTTGAGCGTGCGGTCAGTATAGTTGTCCATATGAGTCTTACATGATATGCCAGTGCTCCTGGTCTAGTTAAAAAAAAGAGGTTTGATTGAAAGGAAAGAGGTAATGGGCACTTGAAATGGGTAACCTGCTGCTGATGGTAGCATTTGTCCGATTTCTTGATGTTCACATGTTGCATGGCCACTGTATGTCCCCTTTTAAGAAAGTTGTTCGAGTCCTTCAACATTTTTTTTATAACTGAGAAGTCAGAGGTTGGGAAGAAAAAGCCAAATTTGGCGTTAATGCTGTAGATACGATGAATATGAATGTGTGAACTATGGAACAGTTGGCGGAGTTTTACCATCCTGGTTGACTCTTGAACCCTATCTTTCGTTAGCGGGATGTGGATAAGGACAGGCTGCTAGGTGCTAGCTGCCATATACTTCGTAGGTTGAATCGATGTTTCTGTTGATGCAATGTGACTGCTGTTTTGGCAGTTTTCTCACGGTGCATGCATTCTTACATGTAAGACATATACCTGCAAAGAATTAGGTTTGTTATCCCTGAGACCAGCGATTTTGCTTTAGCATTTGAGGTATGTGTTGTTCACTACTCCCTCCGTTCCTTAATATAAGCCATATAGATTTTTAAAGAAAATTCCAAAATATAGGTACGTATCAGCTCCCACGCCAATTAGTTTGGAAACCTTCCCACCGTACATAGCACATGCCCCAACCAATCCCTTAGATTTAGGAAGCAATCTGATTGGGAGAGAGAAGATGGCCTGATTTTCCTCTTTTTCCTCGGTCTCACATCCTTCCCCAAGCCGTGCGTTAATATTGGTGCTAAAAACTATATGGCTTATATTAAGGAACGGAGGGAGTATTATGTTATGCCAGAATTAGAATTACAAGCAGCAAGTGCATTACTACATCAAAACACAATTATTTGATAAACAGTAAGGAACAGATACGGGCATACAGGTGATATAGTATCGAAGTTAAAAATTTGCATGCTTGTGGAATGTTCTGAAAGCTAAACAGTAAGGCCAATAATCCACCTCCTTATCCTTAGCTATTTCTGTACTTGCCTGGCACTGTACAAGTCTGATCCAATTATTTGATGCATCGTGCATGCTATTGGGTTGTAGTGACCGTCCGGGTACAGGTCCAGCCAGGCGATGGAACTGGCTCATTACCGGTAGTCTTTGCTTGACTGGACTTTAGCTTTTGGTACGGCTGCCAGGACCGAGCTGTACTTTACCTTAATGTTATAGAAGCAATTGCTAGTTTAAAGCAATACAGTTGCTGCCATAAGCTTGCTTTGGGACATTTCAAAGTAGTGTATCTATTTATATTGCATGAACTTCAGAAATGATTTACCTTTCTGTCGCTATGCTTCATTCGAAGGTGATAACTTGCATTACTGTCTAGCCAATTGCATCATTTGGTGTCTGTCACATGTGAGATATGGCTCACATATGCCATGTTTTGTGCTAATAGAATAATTGTGTTTATGTTTGAATTGATATTTTTCGTTCTGATCACTGATCGGTGTTGCTGAAAATACATAGGCTTGGTTGTGATAACCGGATTGTTTTTTAACCATGCAGCCTAAGGCTTACGCTGAGAACTTCAAGTGGAGAGGCCCCCCGAAGGCGGAGCAAGCATGAGCCCAAGAGCTCTAGTCTGTGAGCCTGACATTGGGACCATGTTGTTTTCCTCCTGGACCGCCTTTGCTTTCAACGGTGTCCGTTGTGAAAGTACGAGCTAGAATATGCATCTATCAAACTTGTAATAGGCATGATCTGCAATCAAACAAAATAGTATCCTTCCAAAACGTTTGATCGTGGATGGCATTGTTGTATTTCAATCCTGTGTGCTTGCTTGGCTGGTATCTGAAAAATCATGCCATTTCTGAGTTGAATGATGATGCCTACTTGCTTTTGGCTATATCACACATGAGCTGCCAGTCTGCTACGTACGCACGACCACTCTTGCATGTCCGTGTGTTCATGGGCAACCCATAGTTATGAAATGAGAAAAATCAGGTAGTAGGTCAGTTTCATGAAAGTACAGGTTATATTTCCTTTGCATTCTCCAGTCGACATCTTATATTTACTCCAGATTTCGGAACTGGGTCTACATCCTATGGACTTCGCGAAAGAGGAAACTGATCGGTTCTAAACATGCAGCTAGCAGCTTAGCCTATGCACTTGGTTTCATTGCAGTGTACACAGGATGCAGCTCAAGCAAGCTTCCCTAACTCTCTCTAATCTCCTCGGAGCTGTGGCCAACGGATGCGTCGGCGTCGGCGGTACGGAACCTCCAGGTGAAGAGGTAGTCTCTGGACTCGCAGTGCAGCCGGCTGACGTCGCAGGGTACAGCGATGGAGGTGAGCTTCCCGTCGTCCTCCCACTCGATCTTTGCCGTGCATGTGAACGCCCCGTACGTCTCCGGCAGGGAGGACTGGTCGGCTACCACCAGCGCCACCTCCCCGCTGATCCTCCTCGACGTGGCAGCCAAGGCGTCGAGCCACGGGCACTCGGGCTGCCCCACCATCTCCTTGTACGCGTCGTTCACGAGCCGGACGCGGTTGTTGGAGTCGGAGACCACCGCCGGGAGCGCGTCGACCTCCAGCTCCACCTCCACCTGAACCGCCGTCTTCGAGACGGCGTCGGTGCAGGTCGCGCCGGTGCGGTGGATGCACCCGACGTGGATGGCAGAGCACACGGGGCGCACCGCCCGCGGCGAGATGACCTTGGGCTCCAGCAGCTTCCGCAGCAGGTCGCGCTCCACGGGGACGTCCCTCCCCTCCGCCGCCACCTTTGCGAGGTCGTCGGCGCCCGCACTCGCCGGCGGGAGCGACGGCGGAGGGAGGCGCGCACTGACCGGGACGTCCGCGGACGCATGCGCGCCCGTGGCCGCCGCGCACCGGAGAGGCGGGTACGGCGTCGCAGCTCTCTTCCGCTTGGCGGGCGACTGCGCGCCAGAGCCCGACTTGGGCGGCGACACCGGCACGACGGTGGGGCGGCCGCGTTTCCGCGCGCGGCACGGCCTGCTCTGCAGATGGCACAGCACGCGGTTGGCGGCCACGACGCCCTCGGCCGCGGCCTGCGCCACCGGCGACGCCGCCGCCGCCAGTGTGGGCTTGGGCGCGATGGGCCGGAACCGCGCCAGGATCTCGTTGGCCTTGATGGCCGTGTCCGCCGGCTGCACCATGGCCATGGCGAGGCGCGCTGCCGGTGCCGGCGGACTCGCGAGCTGAGGCTCGGGGGCCAGTGGTCAGTGGAGTCGATCGCTCTGGGGCGGAGACGACGACGGAGAGCACGGCGTTGGGGGCCCGGACGGGGCACGGGCAGGCGCGGCTTAAGAAGGACGGGGCGGCCAATCGGACGCGCGCAGAGGGAGGGGCACGTGGGAGAGCGCGGCGGGGTACGTGGGCGACCGGCGGGGACGCTGCCGACACGTAGGCGGAGCCGAGTCGCGGGGCGCGTGCTTTGGAGAGGAAGGGCGGGTTGGGTGGATTCCAGTGGGAGAGACCCTGGGACGAGGGCGAGGGGGCCGCACTGCATGCGGTCGCTTGGCCGCTTCGGCTTGCGTTGCCCCTCGATCGCCTTCGCCATGCCGCGCTGCCTCGGGCGCCTCGTCCTCGTTCCCCGCGGCGCGTTCCGCTGGCTGGGACGCGCGCGCGGGCACTGGCTGGCTTGCTGCCGTGCGGGCCATTCATGGGGCGTGGCGAGTGGGCGTTGCTAGGTTTCATTGGCCAGTATTGCGGCATTGCCCACCAACCAGCGGCGTATATACTCATACACAAGCAAGTGTAAGCACTTTACTCTCTTGTGTTTTTGAGAACTTCCACCGGATTGTTAACCACAAACATGATTACATGAACATGCTTGCACTACGTTAACGTGTCTGCACGTGCTGTTGCCCGTTGGTCACCGCTCGTATAAACTTGAGAGAAATCTGTTACATCTAGCTGCAATGACAAATGCGTCATCTCGTCGATGAATTAGGGTCTCTTTGGCACGGTTTATATCGGTTTCGGCTTCATCTATTTTATGTAAATTGAGGCACTGTAGCGTGAAGCTGTTTTTGTAAGCCGGGGTTAAAATGAACTAGAAGCTGAAAAAAGCTAGTTTTTCTGGCTTCATCGGCTTTGACTTCACCGGTGAAGCCGTTTTGGATGAATCATGTCAAAGAGAGCTTTAAACGTTGGTGACGAACAGTCTTTGAGCTGTTGAGCACGTGGCGTGCAACAGGGTGAGAGATAATAGCCAGACTTGGATGGGACGGGACGCTTGCGTACGTCGTCCAATGCATGCGTCTTCCGTTCCGTACTCTAGTGAAAGCCTCGTTTAGATTGAAGTTAAGGCCCGTTTAGTTTCAAGCCAAAAACAAAAAAATTTCAAGATTTCCCGTCACATCAAATCTTGCGGCACATGTATGAAGTATTAAATGTAGACGAAAAAAAAACTAATTACATAGTTAGCCGAGAAATCGTGAGACGAATCTTTTAAGCCTAAATAGTCCATAATTAGACAATTTTTGCCAAATAAAAACGAAAGTGCTACAGTAGTCAAAAGCCAAAATTTTTTTGAACTAAACGGGGCCTTAGTAATCAGTATTTAATATTGTAGCATTTTCGTTTGTATTTGATAATTATTGTCCAATTATGATCTAACTGGGCTCAAAAGATTCGTCTCTTAATTTACAATCAAACTGTAATTAGTTATTTTTTATCTACATTTAATACTCCATGCATGTGTCCAAAGATTTGATATGACGAAGAGAGTGAAAAAATTTGCAATCTAAACAAGGCCCAAGCTTAAATTTACTGTGTTTAATTTCTCAGGAATCGGGCGTACTACCTATCCTAACTTTTCAGTCGAAATCTACAGATATAAATAAGCCAGTACTGTACCATACACGATACGTACTCCCTCAGTCCTGAATAACCATCGCCCGTTTGTGTGCGTGGCACAAGTTTAACTGGATCGGTAGAAAATACGTATAACATTTATATTTTTAAATAAATTTATTAAAAAACTAGATTCAGAGATCATTTCAAGGATACTAATTATGTACCATAAATATTAATATTTTTAATATATATTTAGTCAAAATTATTTCTCGGAAAAAAAACCACAAATATTTAGGGACAAGTATTATTACTATTGGCGTAAAAAAACCGGTCACCGTTAGCTAGTCACCCTTTCTGGGGCCCGTTTGGTTATCCCTACTAAAATTTAGCTACTAAATTTTAGTTACTTTAGCTACTAAGGGCCGGTTTAGTTTTCTATTTTTGTTCAAAACTTTTGCTGTTTTATTCTATTTTTTAGCAAAATGGATCTAACCACTATAGGCAAAAACAAGAAAACTTGAGCTATAAAACTTTTGGCATTTGAGACCTAAGAGGTCAAAAACTAGGCAAAAAAACATCTTGAAGGTGTGTGCTGTGTCTACATAACTAAAGTTTTATCGTACATCTAAACACCGAATATCAAAAATTTAAATGGCAAAAATTTTAGAGCAAAAATCAGCGACAAAAGTTTTGCCATTCCAAAGCGACCACGGGCCTAGCTTTTTGGTAGCCAGCCGCACGAGACCAACCGGGCCGGGGCGCGTCGCCTCGTCGTCTCTCCGTCTCCCCGCCCGGGAACCGAGAGCTAGCCTGCCTTTTGGATGCTAGTAATCGTTTTCTGCTGCATGCGCGGCATGCGCTGCGCGCCGTGGCGAGCGGACAGGAAGGGGGCGCGACGAGTGGCCGCGCTGCCATTGGCGGGCGCGGGTGCGTGGTCGACGCATGCCGCGCGCGCAGGCGCTCCCTGCCCCGGCGAGTGGGGGCGGCCGGCCCGAGCGGGGCGGGGTCAGGGGTCAGGGGTCTCAGAGAGAGGACCCGGCGCGCGTCGCGAGGGCTGCGACGACGCCAGACCGCCGGACACGCCTGTGCTGGAGCTAGCAATGCAGTAGTCATGGTCATACTTATCAGCTATGATATAGCGTCTCTCACAACAAAACAACGTTAGCCGATTTATAAGCCATAAAAACGATGAAGCGAACATGTGATGATCCGGTGCTTCTGCCGCCTGTGCGCGCTGCGCTACAGCTGTTGGCGAGGAGCCATGCTACAGTTAATGCGAGCCTTTGCTGCTGCAGTTCGTTCATGCTTTATTGGCACCAGTGACCGACACTGGATGTTTTGTTTTGTAGACGATCTTTCCGTAACGACGTGTTTGTAGTATATATACAGTATAGCTGTATAGGAGTATACTCCACATGGACTTGGATCACTTTTTTCTCTTGAGAAAAACGGTTTTTTCTAGCTGTGACTTTGTGGGAACCATTCGCTGCGTCTCGATTCAACCGTGACTCTGTGACTGACTAATTTCTGCTGCTTAGCTCAAGAAGAAAACAAAGGTCACCGCATTTGGGCCCTATAAGTACAAAGCGACAGCGAAACTGCGGAAATCGAGCTCGTCCCCTCGAGGGCAAAATGGACTGGGCCTAATCCGGCCTAATACTTAGTTTTGGGTCTTTGTGGCTTCACGAAAAAGCCCAAACCCCGATCCGATCCTCGTCGCGCGAACCGACTTCCCTAAACAACGGCGTTGTTGCTGCAAAACCATACGACGTGTTCTCCCTCGATCGCTACTCAAATTCTATTTGATTAGGATTAAGAGAGATTTTTTTCGCAAAAAAAGGATTAAGAGAGATTTACTACTAGCACTTCTAATTCTATTAGGATTGCGTATGTAATTCTACTCGTAGAGTGCTTTAGAGGGGACTCATGTATAAATAAAAGGTGGAAGTCATAAATATCAACTAAACTAATACGGTCTCATGCAAGACTCGTGAGAGTAATTAGCAATAAAAAAGATTACAGAGTAGCTACAATCACTTATACTATTTTGGATTTGGAGTTGTGCCTATGAATAAAAGTTATAGATTTTGTGGTTGGTTTTTATCAAAGTTCTATCACCTATTCGCTCATTAATTTCAGCCAGGCTTATTCAACCCGCCCCCCTCTCGCAGGAACATCAGCCAGCGAACAGGTCGTATTTCATCCGAAGGTCCGAGGCTGCTAAAACAGGACCCGAGAACCGTTCCCTACAGGCTACACTGGCTACAGCCTCCTGCCTAGGGTTGGAAGCTTCTTTATGGCCACCTCGACGGTCGTGGCCCGCCTCGCGGGCGAGGCCTTGCGGCCCAAGGTCCTAGCCTCCGCAAATGTCTTCTCATCCTCGCGGTGGCGGGTAGCCGTTACGCGCCGCTGGCGGGGCCGCGGCGTCCGGTGCTGCGCGGCTGGTAGCTCCGGCGCCGGCGCCGTGGTCCCCGGGGAGGAGTTTGTGGGGTTCTTCCGGGAGGCGTGGCCGTACATCCGGGGCCACCGTGGGAGCACCTTCGTGGTCGTCATCTCCAGCGAGGTCGTGTCCGGGCCGCACTTCGACCGCGTTCTGCAGGTGTTGGAATGGTTGCTTGTGATGTTGTATTTTTGAGCATTTTGGATTCATCTGATGATTTCTTCAGAGGAATAGTACATTTGACGTCCTGCTGTGTATTTTTGGGTTGAGCGTTGAATTCGATTTAGCTGCTTTGTACTAATTGGCCAGCTTAGCTTTTGTTTTTCTCTGCAAAAATGATCCGACCGAAATAATTGAATCATTTACATCAAAAAAATATGTTGGTAGATTATAATCCATTTTGATCAGCGGGCTGGACCACACAGTTGACTTAAATGATTGGGATGAGAATTGAGCATCACCATCGGGTTGACAATTTGAGGATGCTGAGTTCCTGACTGGGATGACAATTGTAGGTTGAGGCTATAGCTGTGTTTCTTTGTTTGGCAGCAAAATTGTATTGTAGACCATATATATAATAAGAAAAAAACAGCATTACTAAGGAACAAGGGGGTAGCCAGCATCAGTTTTCTGTTAGGTATTAGTTCTGTGTTAATCTTATTCTAAGGATGAGCCTGTAGTGTTTTGCCACAGATTTATCTTCTTTTATTGTCATAAAAAATTTATGTTGTCATGGATTCCTTGTTCCTAACCACACTTTCTTTTTTTAACAAAACTATGCAGGACATATCACTTCTCCATGGTCTAGGGATTAAATTTGTTCTTGTTCCAGGAACACATGTTCAAATTGATAAGCTATTGTCAGAAAGAGGTCAGTTCTGTGCAACACCCTCATGGGGCACCTGCCTGTGCTCATAAAAATCTACCAGATTTTAAAACAAACCAGCATATAGGATGGCTACTAACCATATAAAAACTATTATAAGAAGCTTAGAGAATTGTTTAGCTGCTGTGGCATATAATTTTCTTAGCCATTTGGCCCTCAGAGCTCCAGGACAATATATTTAATATGCTTGCAGACTATCTTGGCTATAATTAGAATTTGGTGAAGTACATCAGTCACAATCTGAAGCTTTGTTACGCCTTCAGTTGCTTTTGATTGCACGCAGAGTTACTTTTTTCTACACTGTTCTGTCCTTTTGCTAACATCTATTGGTTTGATGATTCTTACTGCATCTATATATCTCTTACTTCCTGTAAAGCATGTGTTTAGCTTATTAAATTTTGTGTAGGGAAGAAGGCCAAGTATGTTGGTCAGTACAGAATTACTGATAAAGATGCGAAAGATGCTGCAATGGATGCAGCTGGTAGGATACGGTTGACGATAGAAGCTAAACTTTCTCCTGGTCCTCCAATGTTAAATCTCCGTAGGCATGGTGTTATTGGACGTTGGCATGGTCTTGTGGATAACATTGCAAGTGGCAACTTCCTTGGTGCTAAGGTGAATATCTATTAGTAGCTGAGCTTTTGAATATCTGGCTTCCATGTAGTTATTATATAATTATTTTGTAGCATATTCTTTGCGAATTCCAATGTTTGTAAATGGCTCTTCATAAGAAAGATAAAACACTATTTTTCTTTCCTAACTTTTCGTTGCATCATAATAAAATCATACAATCCATAGTGAAACCGGATGCTCCACAAATAGGAGCATGTTTATTATTTGTGTTCATTTCCTTGCTTTGTTTTTGCTATTTATTAGTTCTGCTGAACTTTACTCGACTGCGCAATGGCAATACTGAATATATGTATTTCTTTGGCAGAGAAGAGGAGTGGTTAATGGTATTGACTATGGATTCACTGGCGAAGTTACGAAAATTGATGTTTCGCAGATAAGAGAAAGGCTTGATAGTAATAGCATAGTTGTTGTCAGCAACATGGGATACTCTTCATCAGGAGAAGTGTTAAATTGCAAGTATGCTTTCTTAATTATTATTATTTTATATGTTTTTTGGTATGATTGTACAAATTTTTTTTGTAGTTCTATTCTTACCACCAAGTCAAGCATAATATCATATGAATGACATGTGCAGATGTCCTATCTTGCAATTAATTTCATAAAACCTGCTCCGTTGCGTATATTGCAGCTAGCATACTAAACAAAATTGTTTTGTCTTGTTTGCTATAATTCAGCACCTACGAGGTTGCTACTGCATGTGCTTTAGCCATGGAGGCAGATAAACTTATCAGCATTGTAGATGGACAGATATTTGATGAGCATGGACGAGTCATTCATTTCATGTCTATTGAGGAGGCAGATTTGTTGATTAGAAAGCGTGCTAAGCAAAGTGATATCGCTGCAAGTTATGTCAAGGTTGTGGATGAGGAAGGCATCAATTCTCTGCATAAAGGGGACAGCGGACCATCATTGAGTGCCAAGGCTCATATAAATGGGTATGCTGCTTCTTTTCAAAACGGATTGGGTTTTAACAATGGAAACAGTATTTATTCTGGTGAGCAAGGGTTTGCTATTGGTGGTGAAGAATGGTTAAGCAGATCAAATGCTGCTTCTTTTCAAAACGGATTGGGTTTTAACAATGGAAACGGTTTTTATTCTGGTGAGCAAGGGTTTGCTATTGGTGGTGAAGAGCGGTTAAGCAGATCAAATGGCTATCTTTCTGAGTTGGCTGCGGCAGCATATGTGTGCCATGTAAGTGTTTTGCCCACGATACTCTTTATTCTGTTATAAATTCTGTGGCCCTGACTGAAGACTAATACTTTTCTATATAGCGCCTTAGTATGCACATTCACCTTTTAAAAGTTAATCCTGTACAAAGCAGTAAAATTGTCTTCTGAATTTCCTACCTACAATTAGTGTTCTTGATTAATGTATAGTGATCATGCGCTTCGTATATGGGATCTGCATGCATGGTTGATGCTGTGCTTCCTTAAGTGTTTTCGTAAGGAAGGCAGCATGTTGTAGTATGTTATATGCATGCAGCTTCTCAACTTACTGGCTGTTTGCATCGTGGGATAAGAGGATGGGAATGGGATAGGGATTGAGATATGAACTTGGTGGAGAATAGAGTTAATATATTGCAAAATGGGAAGGGTGGAGGGCTGGAATTGACGTGGCTTCTCAACTTACTGGCTGTTTGCATTGTGGGATATAAGTGGATAGGGGATTGATATATGAACTTGGTGGAAATAGAGAATTAATATATTGCAAAGTGGACAACTGGGAGTTCAGTACAACTGGTAGCTTGGTTGGCTCTGGTTACGTACGTACTATGGGAATTTCGTTGCTCTTGGGTAATGAAATTTGGTTCGTCCATTGTGGTGGAAAATATTGCGAAGTGGAAGGATGGAAGGCTGGAATTCACACAGCTTCTCAACTTACTGGCTGTTTGCATAGCAGCAGCATGTTGTAGTACAGTGGAGCATGTAGCTATGAAGTTCACCTGGAGATTAGAGGTTGAGCTTAGTTTGTGGGAGCCGGGAGGAAACATGCGCTGTGATCTTTGCATTTTTCTCTTTCCACAATTAAAGCAGTATTTGTTCTGTGAACAGCTACTATATTGCGTTGGAATGTTTAAGCTTACAATTTGGTTAAAGCCTCTATTTGTTAGGCTTGACTATCTATTTGTCCCTTCCAAATGTCAGGGCGGCGTTCAAAGAGTTCATATTATAGATGGATCTGTAGATGGATCACTGCTATTAGAATTGTTTACGAGAGATGGAGCAGGAACAATGATAGCTAGGTATTTTGAAGCTCTTCTTTTATCAACTTTTTTTGTTCAAATTTGTTGTTTTATTGTTCATTTCAATAATCCAGTGCCTGTATTATCTTTTATCAACATGGATGCTATATCCTAGATATGTAGTATAATTCGTTTTTGTAGTCCTTATTACACATTTTCATATGAGTAATGAAATGCCTTAGTATGTGTCGAGTATGGAGATATTCTTGGCTGAAATTTGTGCTTGTGTAGCAAATGTTTGCCATGAAAATTTCGAAGAAATAAGCGCCTTTGGAAATTTAGCATCCACAATCTGTCATGGGAGTTCCCTAATCCCTAACAAATGTTTTCAGAGATGTTTATGAAGGAACAAGGATGGCTACAGCGGAAGATCTTCCTGGCATAAGAAAAATTATTCGTCCGCTCGAGGATTCTGGTGTTTTGGTGCGGAGAACAGATGCAGAGGTGAGTTAGTGGATAAATACTTTCGATTCTAACATTCTTTTGTATCTTCCTTGCGCTGTGTTTTAATTTTGTTGTTGCTACTGCTATAATGGATGTTTCTTTTCTATTCTCTTCAGCTTCTTGAAGCGTTAGAATCATTCTATGTTGTTGAAAGAGATGGTTCAATCATCGCTTGTGCTGCTCTATTTCCATTTCCCGAGGAAAAATCTGGTGAAGTCGCTGCAATTGCTGTATCTGAAGAATGTCGAGGAAGAGGTCAGGGGGACAAGTTACTTGGTATGTTCTTTGCTACATGGATAATCAGAATCTGTTCTCTCTTCATTGGTTATATTGCAACCCTCTGCCAGGTTGCCACAACTATTTCTCCAACACATGTGCACATGTTCCTGTGTGTGCTTTCTCACATGCGCACACAATCCCTAAATATTATAACAAGATAACAGTCCACCTATCACTAATGTGGTGTTAAAGTGGGGGTCTCTGTTTTTTCAGTTAGCGTATCCTTTCACCCATTTTAAAGGAGTTTCAGTCTTGTGGCATTTTTACTAGAACAGGCTAAGAAGTCCATTTTTGTTACTTAATGGTGGTTGTCATTCTTCAGATTACGTCGAGAAGGTGGCATTATCCCTTGGTCTCGAGAAATTATTCTTGCTTACTACACGGACTGCAGACTGGTATTTACCTTTGTTATCTTCATTACTATGTGCAAATAGTATTTACCTTTGTTCTTCTCTTGACTCATTACTATGTGCAAATAGTAGCAATGCTCTGATTTTCAGTTTTCTGTATGCTTGCTTCTACCTTGTGCTTAATTTTGAACTGTCGCAGGTTTGTGCGGCGTGGCTTTTCAGAGTGCTCAATTGAATCTATCCCCGAGCAGAGGAGAAAACGTATCAATTTGTCCCGTGGATCCAAGTATTATATAAAGCAGCTGCAGCCAAAGCCTGCCGGGGTTAACGGCAACAATTTTGTCATCAGATGACTCAGCACGCACGGAGCTTGGTGCCACTTAAGAAGATACCAGCTAAGATTACAGCAATTTTGCGCTTGCCCAAAGGCATAACTTCACAAAGAAACAAAACACCGTTTTACTGTCACTGTATTTGAGAGATGATTATCCTTGTTTAAGTATGTGAAGGAAGTTTGTTTCGCCAATAGAATCAAGGCAGAGAACAAATAGCTGATTGAATTATATGTAAACCCTATTAACAAGCAATACCAAATAGAGGCATGCAGTCAGAACTTACCTTTTCCACTTTTATTGAGAGAAAAAAGAACTAGTGAAACCATTGGTTCTATTGTATCCATAGATGTCAAAGTATCCTTGATCACTTGATGCAAACAAAGAAATATGAAGTGCTCGTATAATATCATCTCTGGTTGATCACTCATTGTGTGCATCAGGAAAGAATAAAAGATAAGTTGCCTTTTCTTTTCTTGTGTGTGGGTCTGGAAAAAAGATGCGGGTTTGTTATCCGCCAGCTGGACTGACAGGTTTTCTGGTTTTGCTGCCAACCTAGAGTTTGGTTTTCTTTAATTATTAAGCTTCAAAAGTGGAATTACTTATTCTGATAATGACTTTGTTCTGCTGAAATCAAAGGCAAGGCCTTTCTACTTATTTTTCCCGTACAAAGAGCAAATCAAAGAGAACATCAGTAGCGTGTGATGGTGATATCATATCATCGGCGAGGCTTTATTCTTTCGCTGAGATCAGCGCCTTTTTTTTTTCTTTCCGTGGGATGAGATGTAGATATTGGTGTTGGGTATATATGGACTGCAAATGCTGCAGATTTAGTGTGTTCTGCGTCAGGTACTTATGGCCTTGTTATGGGGCGAAGAATCGGCAAGTGAAGTTTGGTGCCGATGGAATTCATGGACGAAGGTTCCATTCCATGAGAGTGAGTGAACCAGCCACATGATGCAGCGCCAGAATGCAGAAGGTGACAGAAGCAAATTAGGAATCATATTGACTGCAGATTTCAGAACTTAGGTGAGGTTCTTTAACTTGCCCAACCACAACACCGAGTAGAAGGTGTGCATTGCGCTGCATCACATCGTCATGAGGCAAAGCGCAAACATGGCCCGATCCGTCTGCAAAGGGTTTCTCTTCTCTCCGATGGAGACCTGCATGCTGCAGCTGTAGAAATACTAGAAATCAACATCAAGTGCTGGAATACGGTGTCCACACGATGCACCAAAGAAGGTCTCGGGTTCAGATCTGAGGGTCACAGTTTCTAGCACCATTTTGTTGTTCTGGGAAACGAGTTTGTTGCACTAGTGTAGCATCCTGATAAGTATACGGCCATACGGGTGAGCTGCCACCTGCCAGACGATGAGTGCTTACCCAAGCTGCACTCTTTAACTCTTATCATGGAAGAAAGAAAGACGCATGTAGCTCTCGGGTTCTTGCTGAAGAGGACAAGAGCTTTGCTAAGGTGGGGGTGATGTGCAGTTGGCCTTGGCCTGGCCTGTTGTGTGAATGGAGGCTGTGGAGCGTGAGATTGACTGTACCTGCAATGTGTCAGGCTGTGGCGCTGCGGTGTTTCCGAGCCTAGCACTCGGCAGCCGGCAGGCGGTTGGAGACCAATCGCATCCACGGATGAATCCTACGGGTGCGTTGCGTCGTGCTGCTGTGCACCGGGGCCTCATCAGTCATCACTGACGAAGGCAGGTAAGGCTGCTGCAGCTGCTGCCAAACGATTATCACGTTCCGTGCCAAGAAAAAAACTCGCTTGGTTTGTACGAGTAGCCCTGATTCATCTACTCTGTACGAGTTCTTTCGATGGGTTGGTTTGTAGCTCTGATTCATCTAGGTTGTACGAGTTCTTTGGACGGAGACGTGAAGGTGCAGACTTGCAGAGTCTTGAACGTCAAGACTCGTCCACAACAGACACCCAAGAAGGTCCGTGTTACAGAGTAATTTTTAGCGACACAAAAGCGAAAGAAGGTCCGTGTTACAGAGTTTCGTCCACTAATTTTTAGCGACACAAAAGCGAAAGACGATGGATATCTATACGAAGCAAAAGAACGAGGAACGACAAGGGCATAGCATTGCTTGAAGTGATTAAAGGTGCCGTGTGCAGTTGGGTGATTTTAAAGCGCCTACCAATACATCGTCTATCCTATTTTTTTGTTTAGAAAAATAATGATCCTATATCCAATGCTTTTCATTTTGCAGTCATGATCCCTCCCCTCCCTTTTTGCAGTTCAAAACTCGCAACAAAACATTGTGCAAGCCTGTGCCAAACTCATGAGTTGCCAATGGTCACGGTTACTGAACGCGTCCAACGGACTGTTCTCTCTGTCTACAACAAGACGTGGTCACTGTTATACTGAATGAACGTGTCCAACGGTCCAGAGTCGAGACTCCAGCAGATGCCAAGACATCGCAACGCTTGACGGCTGGACCTGGACGGCTCACGCCCTGCACGCAACAACTGATGTTGACCCCGAAGTCAAGCACGGAAAAGCGACCCAGGTTGCATCTAGAGAAGTTGTGATTTTTCTAACAAGGCACTATCCAAAATGCCAGGTCAAATAACTCGATCCGAATAAATTGCGCCAGTCAAACATCGCGAGCGAGCGAGACCCGGCGGCTAACGCGCAGATATACTACTTTTTTTAAGTAAGCAAAACGTGCTCAGCAACAGAGTAACAGCAAAGGAACCAATCCAAGTGACAGAAAATACAATAATCCCAGGGCTGAATTCCACCAGGAACACGGAACATCCACAGAATACACACCAGCCTAGTCTGATCCAATCGACATCGACAGAGTACTAGTAGTCTCATAACAGAGAGAGAAAAGAGGGCGATAATGCAGGACAAGAGCTAGAATAGAAGCACGCTAGCATTTCAAGCTCAGTTCAGATCCAGCTCTTCCATAAGCTAGTAGTAGTTTCACTTGCAGTCGTGTTGAATCCGTCGGATCGCCCTCTCAGAAGCAGGCGTCCAGGAGGCAGCAGCAGCAGAGGGCAGCCAAGCTGTTCAAGCAGTGGACCATTAGATAAAGCCTAAATGCCAAACCAAAGATGGAAGAATATATGCCCGTTCTAGAATATGCGTTATTAAAATGTAGTAAAGATCACTATGATGAGCTTAAACATGCTTGCTTCTTCCAAATGCCCAGCCATCCACTGCAATATTCCAATTTCCATTTGTGTTTATGTAAGTACAACTACAGTGAGTGCTAGAGCATCAAGCATCATCTATCTCATTGGTATTAGAGCGTTAAGGTAAGTATATTATCCATTCAACCAAACCAAAAAGGAGATAACAAATATTATCTCAGGTGACCTCGCCCCGAAGGAATCTGAAAGTCTCGGGGCTTTCACACGACAGCAACCCAACAGTTGGATAGCTCCCTCCACCATCAGTGGCGAGCACAAGCCAAAACGCATGTGAAACGGCAGCCGCCGAGGCCGGTGTCCTGTTCGTTCGCTTGATAAGCGAAGTATCGTTATCTGGGCCTTGTTTAGATCACCTCCAAATTCAAGTTTTTTTACTTTATCTCCATCACATCAATTTTTGGACGCATACATAGAGCATTAAATGTAGGTAAAAAAAAACTAATTACACAGTTTGGTTGTAAATCACGAGACGAATCTTTTGAGCCTAGTTAGTCCATGATCGAACAAAGTTTGTCAAATACAAACGAAACGTGCTTTAGTGTCCAGATTGCAAAAATTTGCAATCTAAACACGGCCCTGATTTGTTATACTATTCGTTGGCGGAAAAAATACGGCTTATAAGCCGAGGCGTAGCAACCCGGACCGCCAGTTTCAGATCAGACGGTCTAGGATACCTTGCTTGTGGCAACCGACACGTCGCCACGGCAAGGCCACGACCCACGAGGGGCGGCGGCTCCCTTTTCCAAGAGTAGTTCACGCGTCAAGTCAAGGCCCCCACCCATAGCGGCAAACGTGCGCACCGACACGGCCGCCACCTGCCACGGCCACCGCCGGCGGCACCGGCGCCGGACCCGGACGGATCTGGCCGGTTACCCGAACGAAGCTGCCTACCCTCTAAAGTAGCCCTTACTTTTGATCTAATACAGTGAGGAAATTTCGATGGCACTCCAATCTAGCAACGTATTATGAGCCAAGCCATGACGGCTGCGCAGCACAAAAGTGGAGGAGACGGGGAGGAGGAGTAAGAACGTACCATCCCTCCATGAAGGAAGGCCCGCTGCTCTGCTGCTGCTGTGGAGGCGGCTGCGCGTACTGCGGCGGGTAGCCCTGCTGCGGGTAGCCCTGCGGCGGGTAGCCCTGCGCCGGCGGGGGGTAGCCGGCCGGCGGGTATCCCGCTGGCGGGTAGCCGTCCTTCCCCGGGTAGCCTGGAGAAATCAAGATCCACACGCCAAAGATAATTAGCCTTATTCCATACTCCAATCACGGAAAGTAAGCGAAGGTTTGGATGATAATAAAGCACATAGATCGAAGACGGGAAGAGCCAGCGCCGCACCTTGCTGCGGCGGGACGCCGACGGGGGGCTGCTGGCCGTAGTAGCTCATCTTCCTCTTCTTCCTTGCGATCGGAGACGGGGCGAGGGTCAGCCGGTCAGGGAAGCTCTCGTGGGTTCGGGTGTCACGGGAATATGGATGGACGATGGACGGGTCCTCCGGGTCAGGTGGTTTTATACAGGAGCCTTTTCCCTTCGAGTGGCACGACGCTAAACTTTTGTGTGCAACCCGTGTTATTCCGTTCAGCTCTAACGGTGGGTGACGACGAAGCCAAATAACTTAGATCATCTTAGATTTGAGGAACTAGTTGATTTGCTTCTATGTCATTCTCAGGTCAGCACTAGCGTTTTGACATCAAAGGCTATGGTGTTAGCGTCAACATATATATAGGTTCTCAGCCCTATGTGTTCTCACTCATCCAACTTGAGCTCTATCTCCTTCACCTCTCTCCAGCCATAGCCATGTCTCAAGCTTCTAGCAGCTATGGTGTTATGGTCAAGTGGGTGATTTGCCCCAACTGTCATGTGCTTATCAATCGGTTCATCTCGATGACCAGAAAGAACAACAACCGTGTCTTTCACAAGTGCTCCTATTTTACAGTTTGTGTTTCATTCTCTGCTTATTTTTTTATTTGCCTATTTCTTTTTTTCCTTGTTTGGTGACAATGTGTTGATGCTTTGGGTTTCAGATTTGAGACTGTCAGTATTATCAGTGGGAGGATGAAATGGAGGATACTAAAGTGCAGACACCTACAACCCCTGCTCCACTATAGATAGTTCCCCTGCAGGCAGTGGCACCACCTGGTGGTTTCCCTACTGTAGCTCCTCTGGTCATCATCCAGGAAGGTTCCCAGGGCTACTGAAGTTGCACAAGTGGAGAATATGATTGACAATAGGGTTCTACAGCAGCTTAGGTGGATTGAGAAGATGATCTATGTTTGTATATTTCTTACTTTGTATGCTATTTTGAAGAAGTAGGTGCCTATGTGTGTGTGAGTAGTCATGGATGAATGGATGTATGGATAGATGGATGAATGAATCAATGTTGAATGATGAATATGAATATTGTTCATTTGTCCAGAATACAACAACATATGAGAACAATGTAACAACAATTAGAGTACTACAACAATAAACTAACATTCATCACATAATTGGTGTTTATCACATAACAACAGCTACATTACTATTTTTCATCACAAAGGTTTTATGGCATCAACATTCATCACATAGCAGCTAAGTTGTTGGTTTTCATTTACAGCTAAGTACTGTCACGTCATCACAGAACATTCATCACAGAGCAAAAAAACAGTCATGCCATCACATAGCAGGTGTTTTCCAGAACCACATCACCAAAAGAACATTGAGCACACACCTTTCACTATAGCTAGAGCTTCTTCTTGCTTCTGGTATTTGAAGCAAGGCTGGGTGGGCTGGATGGGATGGCTGCTGCAACTTGGAGCTTCTTTGGTGTAAGCTTCTTCTTGATCCCTATCTTCCTCCTTGGTGAAGCCTGAGACAGCACAGTCTCCAGTGGCTCTGTCTCTATTGTAATAGAGTCTTCATGAAAAGAGGTCAGGTGCACAGTTTGGATTGGAACTGGTTCATTAGAACCAGTTGTAGACCTTGTGGCAAAAGGACAGAGTGTGCATTAGCATTAGCAGTCATAATAGAAGTGTTGTGGTCAATTGAAGAACTGGTAAATATACCTGTTAGACACATTGTTTGGACCTGAGCTTGAAGTAGTAGTGGTAGCTGACCCCTTGCTCTTCTTGGCACCAGAAGAAGAAGAAGATTTTGTCTTCCTTTTCTTGTGTGTAGCATTGACCACTGCCTCATTGTGTGAGAACACCATCTAGGATGGAGTAGCAACTACAATGCTAGTCTCTATGTTACAGCTTACGGCTTTTTCCAGCCTTTTCTTTGGAAGACCCCTGCATAGGAAAAGTTACATTAGTTAACTAAGTTATTGAAACTGTACATGTATCTGTAAAGTAATTTAGTTACATAGTTTACCTTTTAGCCTCCATTGTAGCTATATCTTCTGGATACCCATTCTTACAAGTGTACCGGTGATGCTCTAACTCATGGCAGATGGGGCACTCATGTTTCTTTGTCCTCTTCTTGATGCTACCTCCCTCAAGTGATGATTTCATCCTATTCTTCCTTCTACCTCCTGTGGACCTAAGACAGGGAGGGTGCATGAAAAAACCATGAATAGCTTTGGGCCACATGCTCTTGTCAGGAATACAAGGGATGGAACCCTCATATGCAGCTCTGAATTTGTTGACAGAGAAGTAATCATCCACATGGTCTTCTAGTTTTTCACCAGAAATTGAAGTAATGTAGGCTATTGCATGCTTGCATGGGATTCCTGACCCCTGCCAAACCCTACAGGAACAGGTTTTGTCAAGTAGGTTGTCCACAAACCTGAACCCACTACCTCCCTTAGCACATAATTCTGCCACACCATCAGGGGAGGTTGTAATCACTTTAATGTACAGGTTGTAACTGTCTTCCCTTAGCTTTCTGCTAGATGTGAGGCAGAATCTTTCCTTCCAACTTCTTGGCTACCTTCTTCCTATGGTTCCATTTGATCAAAATCTTCTGTCTTATAGTGTACAGCAAGTCATCTAGGTGCTTTATCTTCTTAGGCTTAATCCAATTATTGAATGCCTCAGCTAAATTATTAGTCACATAATCAACCTTTAACAATGTCATATACTGGCTCCTGGTCCAAAGTTTCTTGTAGATACTTCATTGCTTTAGGTTTGGCTACAACCATTGCTTGATAGTGCTTCTCAAACATATAAGGGCTCCATGAATATGAAGAAGCCCACAAGTGATCATTAAATACCTTTCCACTATACCTCTTCTTGAAATTATGTACTAAGTGATACATACACTCTCTATGTTCAGCATTTGGACAAACTTCACTAACCCCATTCATGACTGTCTGGCCATAATCTATGTAGAATGTCAGGCCCTCTAGGGTGCCTATTGCTTCCTTCAATCTCTCCATGAACCACACACAATTCTCATTGGTTTCTAAGTCAATTACACTAATAGCTACTAGATACATCCAGTTGTGTCTATCTACTGCACAAGCAATGCACAACTGTCCTCTAAACCTTCCTGTTAAAAATGTGCTATCTACTACAAGATATGGTCTACAGCCTCTAAGAAATCCATCAACACATGGTTTCAGTGCAAAGAATAGCCTATTGAACCTGATCTTATTGTTGATGGTGTGATTATCAATGACAAAAATGATCCAGGACTTGATTCTTCTAACTATGCCTTAAGCCTATACAGGTTATCAAAACTTTTGTCCCAAGGCCCATAAATCTTATCCATGGCAAGATTTTTACCTTTATACACTCTCTTGTGAGGCACCATAATTTTGTGTGCATCCTTCAACCTCCTTTGCAGTTCTGTTCCACCCAGAGTTCTATCTTCCTTCAGCCAATCAATCACCTGACTGTACACCTAGAACTATGTTACCCCTACACAGATTCCTTGCCTCCTAGTGCTCTGACACTCATGAGGATAGGGGTTCCTTTTCACCTGCAAAATAGTCAAGTAATGCACTTATTACAAGCCACACAATGCAAGAAAAACAGGGAGCAGTCAATGAAAATAGTGTACTAACACATTACCTTCATAGTGTGCCCATCCCTTAGAGTTGTGGCATGAAGTCTCCACCTGCAGCCCTCACTCTGCTGTGAGCAGTTCACCCTATACCTTCCTGTATCACTCTTCTCAATATTATAGTTGAACTCATGTTTAACAGAATGAGTAGCTAAAGCAATCTTAAAAGCATCTATGTCTGAATACACTGTTGAAAGCTCTAATTTGGTTTTGGTGAATTGATGGAACCCTAAGTGCTAACCTAGTTTATCAAGTGATCATGAGATAGGTAGCACATTCCAAGTAGTGAAGCAAATGAAGATCATAACATGATGATGATACCATGATGATGATCAAGTGCTTGGACTTGGAAAGAAGAAAGAGAAAAACAAAAAGCTCAAGACAAAGGTATAAACCATAGGAGCTATTTTATTTTGGTGATCAAGACACTTAGAGAGTGTGATCACATTTAGGTTTGATAGCCGTACTATTAAGAGGGGTAAAACTCGTATCGGAATACGGTTATCAAAGTGCCACTAGATGCTCTAACTCATTGCATATGCATTTAGGATCTAGTGGAATGCTAACACCCTTGAAAATGTTTGTGAAAATATGCTAACACATATGCATAAGGTGATACACTTGGTGGTTGGCATATTTGAGCAAGGGTGAAGAAGTTAGAGGTGAAATGGAGTTGGTCACAATGATGCTGGCGTCGGTCAACTGACCGGACGCTGGGTCGCTCTGTGACCAGACGCTGAAGGGCGGCGTTTGATCATGTTGTCGGTCGGCACAGTGATTAGGGTTAAGCATCGGACGCTGGCAGGGTCCGGTCAGGCTTGACCGGATGCGTCCGGTCGGCAAACATACGCTTTGGACCCTTACTGTAAACGACCAGACGCTGAGGGTCTAGCGTCCGGTCAGCTCTGTCGGAGCGTCCGGTCAACTTGTCGACCGTTGAGATCAAATGTTCACTATTGAACGCAGGAGACATGTGGCCGCCATCGGGCGACCGGACGCTGAGGAGCAGCATCCGGTCAGTTGGACCGGAGCGTCCGGTCAACCCGATCAGTACCCAGTGAAGGGGTACAACGGCTTTATTTCATGGAGGCTTCTATTTAAGCCCCATGGCCGGCTGTAGCTCATAACTTTTGGCCATTTTCATTGACATAGCAACCTTGTGAGCTTAGTCAAAGCCCTCCCACTCATCTCCATCATTGATTCATCATCATAGTGAGATTAGGAGAGAATCCAAGTGCATTGCTTGAGTGTTTGCATCTAGAGACACTTGGTGTTTGTGTTTTGCTACGGATTTTGCTTGTTGCTCTTGGTGGTTGCTGCCACCTAGACGGCTTGTAGCAGTGAGGATCGTTGAGCGGAGGGTGGTGATTGTCTTCGGCTCCGATCGTGGTGATTGTGAGGGGTTCTTGACCTTTCCCTGGTGGAGCGCCAAAAGGTACTCTAGTGGATTGCTCGTGGCTTGTGTGATCCTTATCTTGTGTTAGTTGTGCGGCACCCTATTGAGGGTTTGGCATGTGAAGCCAATTAGCGCGTGAACCTCCAAGTGAGTGAATCGCCACAACGAGGACTAGCTTGCCGGCAAGCAAGTGAACCTCGGTAAAAAATCATTATGTGCATCATTGATTCCGAGGTGATTGGTCTTCATTGTTATTCATCCTTGTGATTGATTGGTTCATTCATCTATATGGTGGTATAACCTTCTTGATCACTCTCTTTACTTTACCGTAAACTAGTTGACAAGCTCTTTAGTGTAGTTAGTTGTGAGAGCTTGCTTGCTTGGTTAGTATGGCTCTTTAGTTAGCCTTTGAGAGCACACTAACATAGAGTAGTGTCATAGCTATTGTGTGAAAAGATACTATCTAAACTAGAATTATGGTAGGTGGCTTGCATTTTGAGTAGGCTAGCGCAACACTTGCTTCGCCTCATAATAGTCTAACCATTTTGTTAAGTGTTGTTGTAGAAATTTTTATTAGGCTATTCACCCCCCCTAGCCATTAGGACCTTTCAACTGTTCCTACTAACATAGGAGAGTCCTTGTCATAATCAACATTAGGCATATGTTCAGGCTCCCTATCTTTAACCATATCATTTATGTCTTCTACTTTATCATCAGAGGATTCATCATCAGAGTCTGTCTCAGAGGATTCATCAGCACCAGAACTCTCACCTTCTCTTTCTTTACTTCCACCTTGGCTCTGAGGATTGGGGGGAGGTGGGGGATATTGGGGACCAAGGTCAATATATAACCCTTCCTCATCAACACCCACATGCTCATTCATTGGGTTTCGGTTAGCTAGGTATTTAGGATTAGCAGATTAAATGTGTGTGGCATGGCTTGGTTCTGCTAAGCTTGGACAAGCAATTGAAGGGATGAATGGGGTTCAACAGAGTTCATAGTGCTACCAGAATCCCAATCAGGAATCATAAGGGGTTCACTACTTGTGCTATGATATGCAATAGTCAACAAGCAGCATTTGGAAGCCTTATGTTTTGCAAACATTTCAAGCAAATCTTGGTCAGTGCAGACTTGGATGTTCACTTTACTATCCATGCAGAAATAAAACAATCTCACTATGTCACCATAGTCATGAGGATACTTATCGACAACTTTAGCAACCAGGTCTGTGAAGTTAGTGCGGTCACCATCCACCACATTGTTCAACGAAAACCACCGCACACGAGAATTGGGAGCAACAATCTAGATTTCTAAGTTGTAGCTACTTTCTATGTCCATCCTATAGATGAGCAAGGAGCACGCAATCAACACTACAAACACGAGGCACAAACGCAGGGCACTAAATACCAATCAACACTACAAACACAGGGCACCATGAGACCAAGGGAGGAAGCAGTGAACTCACCCGTCTGGAAGACAATTCGGTCGCTCGCCCACGCCCTTGTTCCCTGCCATGCCACACCTATCCTCTAGATCCACGGTCGAATCCACGCTCCACTACCTCATGCCCGCCACAAGCAGGGTTAGGGAACCGAGGGAGTCGAGCGAGGAGAGAGAGTGAGAGATTGAGAGAGATGCCAGTCAATATCGGTCAACATAGCCTCCACATATGCCCATGACTGAAAGGGCAACATGAACATTTTTTCTATCTGGTCCCACATGTAAGAGCTGCCAAACGGTCAAAACCAAACAGAATGGAGACGGAATGGCGTGTTAAACAAAAGAGTTTAGCGTCACGGCACCAGAGTCCGTATGAATTTTTTAGTGACATATACGAATGGAGCATCTTTCATAATGGCACACAAGGAAAAGGCTCTTTATACAAGGGAAGCGAACGGGGATGTTTCCTAGTGCTTTCTCCGGGTGGCCCTCCGGTGAACCGCGTCATGAACGTGGTGGTGGCCCGGCGTCTGGATGGTCCCTGCTGGTGGGCCATTTTGCTAATCGCCTTGCGCGTCCGTTGCTGACCTAGGTTTTTGTTTGGCTTGACGGCGTTGCGTTGCGTGTTAGCCGCCACAGGAGAGAGTTGGGCAAAAAGCAGCGTGTTGCCCAGGGTGGTGTCACCGAATTCTTGTTTCCTTTGATGGACTGGTGGTGTAAGGCAGCACGTCTGCCATAAGCTTGGTCATAACATGATAGTTTTTTATATGGTCATAACGTGACAGTTACTGCTCAATCCATCCTGAATTACTGGTTTACTATACATCTAAATATACGAAAAACTAAACTATATCTAAAAATACTATAAAAGTTGGCAGAAGCAATATATTAACTATAAAAAGTTGGCATAACAAAATTAGAGAAAATTAAGAACTTCAGGTGGAATTTGGGCGCCAATAACTCCTAGGGACCGAGCTAAGATTTGGGAGAAAAATTTCCTACTTAGCATCGGAATATGATATAACTCCTTATTTAGCCAAAAAAAATGATTTTTTTCCAATATAGCATTGGGTTCATTTTTTTGGTTCCCTATATAGCATTGCCGTTAGATGTGGCTTCTAAGACCATCAACTGTGAAGGAAAAGACCATTTTACCCTTGTTTCATGCGTAGCACCATCTACATGTTAACTTTGATATTTTATTGCATAGATTTTTTTGATAGTACCATTTTCTTACATAGAATGTTTTTTGACAATGCAACCTTTTTTTTACCATGAATGTTTTTTGGGAGTACATTTTTTTCATAGATTATTTATGAAAATACATTTTTGTGGACAATGAACTCTTTTTATAGTACCAAATGTACACCAAGTTCACATATACAAAAAAATGTGTTCTGCCACTGTTCATAAAATTGTACTGTCATAAATAATCTGTGCAGAAAAAATTATACTGCCAAAAAATATTTATGATAAAAAATATACTGTCAAAAAAAGTTCAATGTAAGAAAATGGTACCGTAAAAAACATCTGTGCAACAAAATATTACAGTTGTGGGTGTTAGAGGCCAAATATAACGACAAGGCTATATAGGGAACAAAAATAAACCCAATGCTATATTAGAAAATTCTATCTTTTGATGCTAAATAAGAAACTGTGTCATCTTTCCAATGCTAAATAGGGAAATTTCTTAGATTTGGCATACGGAGGGTCATTCTAATAACAGAAACAACAATTATATATGAGAACTACACATATTTACATTGACTTGGCGAGAGCATACATAACAACCAAATCAATGTTTGTTTTGTGATATAAAGGAAAGCTAAAAACTAGAGAAAATAGTGGTTTTTAGAGTTTTAAGATATAGCCTTAGTATTAGCATTGCAAAAGCTCATAAAACATTGCAACATAAGTTAAAGAAACACTACGGAAACAAACACTAATCCCTCATCTTAACAAATTATACATCATATATG
Organism: Miscanthus floridulus; assembly: GCF_019320115.1. Taxonomy (NCBI): domain Eukaryota; kingdom Viridiplantae; phylum Streptophyta; class Magnoliopsida; order Poales; family Poaceae; genus Miscanthus; species Miscanthus floridulus. The sequence goes on along the minus strand of NC_089582.1, from coordinate 134,296,156 downwards.
ATATTATCCCTCCACTCAACCAATCTAGTTCATAGGCCACCAAATAAAAACACATCAACAATAGGAACAAAGAAGAGCGTTAAGATAACAGGAACACTAATCCAAAATCACACATATACATTTATTGGAGGTTATTACAAAGGAAGAGAAATCAAGCAAAGCAATAACTACCATCATCAACTAGCTAATTAGTGAATGTAATGTTTGGGTAACTAGGATGTTGGTGGTGCCAGGCCCCCTTTCAACCCCCTTCTACGCCTCTCTTAACTACTAGGCACGATTGGACCATTAGCCGGCATAGCACAACAAGCCTTTTCTCCAAGCCCAAGCACGACGCATTGCCCATCGATCACCTTCGTGTCGTATGCCCGTATCACTCTAAGCATGGCACTTGTCAATACAATAGTAGTCTTGTTCGACCGCTCACTGGCTTCCACCCATTTCAAATTGTAGATCAATATCAAATAAGTACATTATCAAAATATATTCAATGTGTCCCTGTGTTCCAAATTATCGGACCTACTAGCGCCCGGACGTCCGATCTGAGCACTAGCGTCCGGATGCTGCCAGCACAGGGAGCAAATGAGTGCCTAGCGCGTCGGGCTTACAAGGGATAGTGGTCCCGCGCCGCCCCGGACGTCGCCCACGTTGCTCCGGTCGTCGTCCGGGCCACCGGCCGCTTCCCACGTGCATCCCATGTGCAATACCCAATCTACTTTTGGAACATCCAAATACAACAGTTACAACATATAAAAGAAGACATATGAAAAACTTGAAACAAGCATCTAAAACACTTACGAAAATGCCTGAAAAACATTTGAAAACCATTGCAAACATATACAACATCCAGATGAAACACTTGTAAGCATACATATGAAACACCTGAAAACACTCGAAACATATGCTTGTAACATGCATGTATATGCAACATGTAGATCTACTTTTGCAACATCCAGATAAACACGTGCAACATTCATCTGGAACATACACTTGAAACATATGTTTATAGCCATTATAACATGTGCAACTGAAAGGTCCTAACTGGCTAGAGGGGGGTGAATAACCTATAAAAATTCTCTATAAATATACTAGAGAAAGTGGTTAGTAACCTAAAAGGCGAAATACAATTTTGCTCTAGCTCTACAAGGGTTGCAAGCCACCTATCCCAATAATTCTAGTTGCTATGATCTTTAGGCACAATCAAATGCTATGTCATTACTCTCTAAGCTAGTGAGCTCTTAAAGACTAACTAAAGAGCCTCACTAACCAAACTACACAAAATATGCTAGCTCTCAAAACTAATTACACTAAAGAGCTTAGCCACACTAGAAAGTAAATGTAAGAGTGAGTAGGATGATTATACCGCTATGTAGAGGGAGATAAACCAATCAAAGAATACCAAATCAATCACAGGGAGAAATCCAAGAGACAAGTGACACACCAATTTTCTTCCGAGGTTCACATGCTTGTCAGCATGCTAGTCCCCGTTGTGTCGACCAACACTTGGTGGTTTGGTGGCTAATAGGTATCACACACCTAACCAACACTTGGCGCCACAAGAACCTACCCACAAGTGATGTAGCTCAATGACATGAACAATCCACTAGAGTTACCTTTTGGCTCTCCACCGAGGAAGGTACAAGACCCCTCACAAATCACTAGGAGATGGCCATGAACAATCACCAACTCATGCCAATGCTCCTCCGCTGCTCCAAGCCATCTAGGTGTCGGCAAACACTAAGAGTAACAAGAAATCCACAGCCACAATGATTCTTAAGTGCAACTGGATGTAATTACTCAAGCAAATGCACTAGGAATCACTCCCAATCTCACTATGATGATGAATCAATGATGGAGATGAGTGAGAGGAGTTTGCTTGGGCTCACAAGGATGTCAAGTATGTCAAAGTGCCAAGAGGGATAAGCCCAAGCCGTCCAAGGTCTATTATAGACCTCCTCAAACAAATCCAACCGTTATGCCCCTCACTGGGCTGTCTGCGAGATGACCGGACATGTCCGGTATGGCGATGTTCGGTCGCTGCGTCTGGTCCCTGCCTGACTGCCACATGTCTCGTTCAAATGGTTATAGCCGTTGGCGCCCAACGGATCTTTCTGCGCATATGTTAGTGAACAAATGGACGCACTACTTGAAAACGATCCCAGAGCCTCTTAGAAACGACTGGACGCGTCCGGTATAGCCGACCGGATGCACCCCTGCGTCAGGTCACCGAAACCCCACACACCAATCACCTCTGACCGGACGCGACTCTCAGCGTCAGGTCACTCGAAGCACTCAGAGTCTGGTCACGATGAAAATTAACACCGAGAGGTCCAGAGCATGACCAGACGCGTCAGATCGAACGTGAATGGACGCAGCCCAGCGTTCGGTCACCACTGCCTTAGCTGATCACGCCTGGGACAAATACTGGACGCGTCCAGTCCCAATACCGGACATGTCTAGTCTTGTCTGCACCACTTGCCCGAGCTTGAGTGACATACCGGATGCGTTTGGTCCCTATCTCGGACGTGTCCGGTCACCTTGTGACCAGCGCTTTTAACTCCTTTTCTCAACACCCTTGCTTCTATATTGCCAACCACAAATCACATGTCCATCTTCATCTTCATGGACCTCTTACTTGCTCCATCACTTGGATGTACCAACCTTGCTCAAATCAACACTTATGACAAATGTTAGTACATATGTTTCATCAATTATCCAAAACCAAACTAGGGCTTTCAACAACATCCTGATCTACTTTTGCAACATCGATATACAACACTTGCAGCAAACCTCGGAAACATCTGAAACACTTGAAACATACTATTGCAACATGCACTTTCAGCGTAGTATCTGCTTACTACTTGGACGAATGGAGGCTTGTCGACACGGAGCTCGATGTCGGCACGAAGTTCAAAGCCACGGAGTGGCGCAGAGGTCACTGGTGTGGAGCTCGTCGGTGGCACGGACCTCGACAAGGGCAGGGTAGGCGGATGGAGCATGGCCACGATGAGAGGCGTGAGTCCGGGAATGAGCTAGTGAGCGCCTAGCGTGTTGGGCTCGCCGGGCACGACGCGGGTGAGGACGGGATCCGTCCCTGGAGTAGAGGGAGCGAGCGACGCGGGCGTGGGTGAGTGCGGGGTTCATCTGTCTGGACGGACGCCCTATAAGAAGCATTTCCACCAAATTATAAGTCGCTTTGACTTTTTTGGTATATGCATTTTTGCTATGCATCTGGATATAATAATGTGTCTAGATACATAGCAAAATGGATGAACCAAAAAAAGTCAAAACGACTTATAATTTGGAACGGAGGGAGTAGTAGATGTTTGTGTATTTTTTTAATAAAATTGTCAAAATTAGAGAGTCTGATTAACTTAAAATTTGAACTAGAGGGAGTAGTAGCTAAAGCATAGTACTAATCCGTCCAAACATCAAACTAATAGGTTGAGTAGTTTTTCAGTCCATACATAATCCATTAGGTGGGCAAACCTAGCTAATGGGACTAATTGTTTATTACGGATGTTTTAGTTAGGGATCCAAACATCACCCAACTAGAATTCACTTAGGTAAACTTTAAATGACTGATTTTTAGTTTGAATTAATAACTAGGTTAGACAATTAAATAGACCCATAAGAGTGGTAAAATTCAGGTAAACTTTAAACGACTAGTTTTTAGTTTGAATTGATAACTAAGTTAGATAATTAAATAGACCCATAAGAATGGTAAAATTCAGAACGAACAAGAGTGTTGTGTATCCAATCCGCTCGTTTGCGACGAGAGCTGGACTGTTTGAGTGGCATGACTATGGCCGTTGAGCGTAGAAAATGAGTCATCAGTGCTTCACTGTTGTGACTAAGGGCGACTTTTTTTTTGACAAAATCATCAAGCTTTATTCATTAATCATTGAGAGTGGTTACATCATTAATCAGAAAGTTCAGAATAAAGCTAGAGGGCTCATCGTCCCAAGTACAATTTTGCTTAGATTGCATGGCTCTTTTTGCTAATTCATGCGCCACCTGATTTGCATCCCTATTACAATGCTCAATGGATATTTCCTGGAAACCACTCCAGATAATTTTGCATTCGCCATACAAAGATGCAGCGGACGTTGTTGAGAAACCTCCATCCTTCATCGTTTCGACAACCTCCATGCATTCCGATTGGACGATAAGCCGATTGCATCCAATAAATTGCGCAAGAAACAGACATTCTTTCAAGGCATACGCCTCCGCCATCGGCACACCTACGAGATGAGGAACATAGCTGTGAGACGCCGCTATAGCAGCCCCCACACTGTTTCTTACGATAGTCCCAACACTCTTGCACCCTCTACTCTCATCAAAGGATGCATCAACGTTCAACTTCACCTTTCCTTCGAGGGGTTTGTGCCATCCCTGCCGGATTTTGGCTCCTTTCTTTGATGCTAATTTGTAGTTCTTCGTCAGAGCAGCTATAGACATGGCCGATCTGTTTATTTTTTTTAATATTAAGAGGTAAAGGAAGCCATGTCACCAAATTCCATACCAGTAAAATTATTCCAATGTCTCCCTCAAAAAAAAAATTATTCCAATGTTTAACTTCTTTGTCATGGTGTCAGTACGGGCTCTATTGAACGCTAATATATTACTAACGATATTTTAATTATCTAACCTGTTACTCTAAATCACTGTTGTCATGATATATACAGGGATTCACGTGCCGAATAAAGTATATATCATGAACAATATTTTTCTCCACCCGCCTCTCATTTTTAATAGTGAGGCTAAAATATTATTTATTTATTCTTTACATTGGTGCTCAACAAATAAGCTACATGTGTCTATTAATTCTACTCACTCTGTCCCTGAATAAATAGATTCCTAGATTTGTTTTTAAGTTAAAATTTTTAAACTTTGACCGAATTTCTAGAATAAGATGTTAAAATTTATGGTATCAAATTAGTATCATTAGATTTTTCATAGAATATATTTTCATAAGGTGTTCATCTTATGTCATAGATGATGTTATTCTTTTCTATAAAGTTAGTCAAACTAGACATGGATTCTAGGGATTGATTTATTCGGAAACAGATGGAGTACTACGTTAGTTCCTTTGCTACCTTCAATTTAATTGCACAATTGCACATCTCCTACTTCTTTCTCTCTCCTCCTTACACCTCTTTAGTACACACGGTCAGAGCTGCCGTAAAGAACAGAGTTTTTTTTTTTAATAACAAGTGACTTGGAGTTTGAGAGTCTTCATTAGAGAGTCTTCAAAACGAAGACATCCTTATCGGCCGGGAGTCAGCGCAGCGCAACCTGCTGGTCCGGTGTGCTAGCTTGATCCTGCCTGGTAGGCGCCTGTGTCTCGGTTCGTTCAACCACGGCACCACGCTCCCTTTCGGTCCATGTTGCCGCTTCCCTGTTGCTTCGCCGCGTCGTCGATCGGCTTTGATGGGATTGACACGTCCCAACCGCCAGCCGCCGCCGTGTCCAACGCTCCTCTCGTCGTCAACTGACCTCCCACCTCCGTCGTCACTCGTCAACACGCCAAATTTGGAGGTGTTCCTTGATAATGAAGCGGAAAATTACCCGACTAATAATTACACGTGGATCTAGGCCAGGCACCGGAAATCGTCGGTCCAGCGGAGCTGCCTAGCCCAGGTCAGGTGTGTTCCTCAGCTCTCCATCCAAACAAGTGCACAATCCTCTTCCTCTAGCACAATCGCACGTGTTAGCTCAGCCCAGCCCAAGTTGCATTCAATACAACTCACTGCTATTTCTAGAAGAAAAAGCTTCTGAATGTCTGTTGTCGTCTTCTACTACCTGGCTACCTGTCCTTCTCTTTTTTTCGACACGCGAAACAAGTTCTAATCCCCGGTAAAAGGGACAACGGCGGACGAACTGTATAAGATTAGGAATGCAGCCTGAAGTGTAGCAGAGCAGAGCACAGCAAGCAATGAAGCCCATTTCACTCCTGCTCTTCCTAATCGACTTGGTTGTGGCATTCTCTCCGGCCACACCAACACCTTTCCGAGCTCGCCTGCCTCCACGTTCGTGGCTCCCACCAATGCCTCCGCTTCCTCCCGTTACCTAGTTCCCTCCTCCTCCCTCCGGCCACAGTGGCGCACTAGGTGCACCCCCGCCGCCGGCGGACTACATTATGCCGCTCTCCCAAATGTTCTCTTGTCTTTAGTTCCTGACCAATAGTAGAGGTCTGGAGGAGCTGCCTAGGCCATGCCAGGTGTGTTCCTTAACTCTTGATCCAAACAAGTGCACAAACCCCTTCCTCTAGCACAATCGCACATGTTAGCTCAGCCCAGCCCGAGTTACATTTAGTGCAACTCATGCTAACTGCTATTTCTAGAAGAAAGAGCTTTGGTAACGCCTGAATGTCTGATAATTGTCTTCTACTACTACCTGGCTACCTGTCTTTCTTCTCTTTCTTCGGACATGCGAAACAAGTATCAATCCCGGGTAAGAAAGGACAATGGCGGACATACTGTATAACATTAGCAATGTAGTCCGAAGTGCAGCAGAGCAGAGCACAGCAAGCAATGAAGCCCGTTTCACTCCTACTCTTCCTAATCGCCTTGGTTGTGGCCGCCTCTCCGGCCACACCAACACCTTTCCAAGCTTGCCTTCGTCCGCGTTTGTGACTCCCACCAATGCCTCCGCTTCCTCCCGTTACCCAGTTCCCTCCTCCCTCCGGCCACAGTGGCGTACTAGGTGCACCCCCGCTGCCGATGGACTGCATTACGCCGCTCTCCCACATGTTCTCCTGTCTTGATATCCGGAGGAGCTACCTAGCCCAGGCTAGGTGTGTTCCTTAGCTCTCGATCCAAACAAGTGCACAATCCCCTTCCTCTTGCACAATCGCACATGTTAGCTCAGCCCAGCCCAATTTACATTTAGTGCAACTCACTGCTATTTCTAGAAGAAAGAGCTTTGTTAACGTCTGAATGTCTGATTACTGTCATCTTCTACTACCTAGCTACCTGCCTTTCTTCTCTTTTTTCGGACAGACGAACTGTATAAGATTAGCAATGCAGTCTGAAGTGTAGCAGAGCAGAGCACGACAAGCAATGAAGCATGTTTCACTCCTGCTCTTCCTAATCGCCTTGGTTGTGGCCGTCTCTCCGGCCACACCAACACCTTTCCGAGCTCGCCTGCCTCCGCGTCCATGACTCCCACCAATGCCTCCGCTTCATCCCGTTACTCAGTTCCCTCCTCCTCCTTCTGGCCACAGCGGCGTACTAGGTGCACCCCCGCCCCTGGCGGACTACATTACGCCGCTCTCCCACATGTTCTCCTATCTTGAGTTCCTAACCAATACCAGAGGTCCTGAGGAGTTGCCTAGTTCAGGCCAGGTGTGTTCCTTAGCTCTCGATCCAAACAAGTGCACAATCCCCTTCCTCTAGCACAATCGCATATGTTAGCTTAGCCCAGCCCAAGTTACATTCAATGCAACTCATGCTAACTGTTATTTCTAGAAGAAAGAGCTTTGGTAACATCATTCAGTAGAACTCATGCCAACTGCTATTTCTAGAAGAAAGAGCTTTGGTAACATCTGAATGTCTGATAATTGTCTTCTTCTACTACCTGGCTACTTGTCTTTCTTCTCCTTCTTCGAACACGCGAAACAAGTTCCAATCCTGGGTAAGCAAGGACAATGGCAGATGGACTATATAAGAATAGCAATGCAGTCTGAAGTGCAGCAGAGTAGAGCACATCAAGCAATGAAGCATGTTGCACTCCTGCTCTTCCTAGTCGCCTTGGTTGTGGCCGTCTCTCCGGCCACACAAACACCTTTCCGCGCTTGTCTGCCTCCGCATTCGTGACTCCCACCAATGCTTCCGCTTCCTCTCGTCAACGGCACTGCACCAGCTTCACATCACTCCTAAATTCCTCATCCATCATCTCCCTCTGCTATGTAAAGTACACATCATATCCTCCCGAGTTATCCTACCCCTGCCTGGTGCATCATCATCATGGAACTGAGGTGGTGTTGATGAGTGATTTATTTGTTTTGCTCCAATATCTAAATTGTTGGTCGGGAGAGAGGAAAAAGAAAAGGGGAGAGAACTAGTCCATGGATGAAGAACTCATCCATGACAAGTTTGTGGAGATGATGAAGAGAACGAGGATACAATTGCGTAACACTACTTATTTATTGTTTTGAATAGATGTTATGTATATAGAAACAGCCAAGGCTACTCTACTGCTTCTATGTTGTGTTGCATTCCTTAATGGTCATCAGCATCACGCCATCACTTCACTCTTCATGCATGCAAGAACTACCTGAGAGACTACACTACTTCACTCTCCATGCATGAATTCACATACCAACTAGCATGAATGCATGTTCCAACAAACATGGAAAATGGAAACGCTAGACGGTAGTAAAGGTTTTTGTGTGACAATTCAATGATATTGCTATATCCTGAAGAAAAGGGGTTCGAGAAAAGTAGTATAAGACATGTGTCTAGGAAAGCTTTTGTTTTACAGAAAGAAACTCGAAAGAGCGTTTCACTTTTAACATATCTCAAGGTGAACAAAGGCTAGTACAAACGATGAACAAAAGACATAAAACAACCTTAAAAAATAAGAGTATATCAAAGACCAAGTCGATCGACTTCTTCCTTCGAACGTCCACTATGTGCCAGAGTTTGAAGATCGCATTGCAAAGACAATAAAGGAAATGGACACTTGCAAACACCCTCACCAACACATGGCTTGGAAAACTGCAAAATCCACTCGCTGCTGACAACGAGATCTAGTTTCAGGTCGTCGAGGGGTCATGATCATATAAATGCGGTAGATATATGGAAAAAGTCTATTTGACCTTCCTATTTTTTGTGTAAGTCTGATTTACCTCCCTAGCTCCCTCAGCCAAAAAAAAATAGGACATCCTCCAACTTTTGAAACCATCCAAATTTGCTCTTTGGACGTTTTGAAAGCCATTTTGTCTCACACGTCGCATCAGTCGTCCTACATGGGTTACATTAGCTACGAGGTAAATCAAACTACACGGAGGTTAAGTAGATTTTATCAAAAAATCACAAAAACATATTTAAATATACAAAGGTTTTTTTTCCTGAAAAATGCAATAAAAGATCATGAAATCTGATCTAATATTATGAAAAAAAATCTGTTTTAGATCAAAAAGTATGAAAAAATCATTTCCCTCCCAAAATCTAGCTCTATCTTATGTTATTTAGTTTGGATTTTTTTTAATCTTTAAAGGCCTCCTTTTGGTGTTTATTTACTAGTATATGCTCTAGTTATCTAATATAATTAGTCTATGTTGACTTAGAGAGGCCCTACAAGCTAGATACCACAATATCGCAAAGAGACATCCTTTATTTTTAAATTTCTTGTTTATAAACATGCAAATGTGTATTCTGTTCGGTGAGATTTGAATTATTGGCACAAAATTAACATAATCACACGAGCGAATGATTTGAAATGAGTCAACAAAAATATTGTGAACCGTCAATATCAAGACATTTGAGGTGAATTTTTCAATCTATAGATTTGTGTTCACATGAGACGTAAGGGCATGCGTGCGCTCATATTGTAAGTGCGCACACATGTGTATGAGTATACATGTATGATAAACATCAAATAAGTACATTATCAAAATATATTTCATAGTATATCTAATAGACTTAGTTCGATGTAGTAGATGTTTTCGCATTTTCTGTAAAATTGATGTAGTTCGAGTGATCGACCGCATCACTGGCTTCCTCCTTTGTGCATTTTTTTTATAACAAGTGACCTCGAGTCCGAGTGTCTTCAGAATGAACACATCCTTATCAGCCGGCGCAGCGCAACTCTCTGCCTCTGGTGGTCCGGTGGACTAGCTTGATCCTGCCTGGTTGGCGCCTGTCTCGGTTCGTTCAACCACGTCGTCGTCGACTTTGATGGATTGACACGTCCCAACCGTGAACCGCCAGCCGCGCAGCCGCCGCCGTGTCCTACGCTCTCCACTACTCGCCAGCACGCCTAACTTTGAAGGATGGTGTTCCTGATAATGAAGCAGAAAATGACCCCATTAATTTGCTCATCTACGGAAATGCACGGCATTGTTGTGACTCATTTAAAGGTCTTTTGAAACGCATGAATTTTATAGAAATTATATGTGAATTATATATAAAATTCAGTTTATTTTCATGGAAAATATAAGAAGCAGAATTTTTTTTTCTTCATTCCAAAAGGGCGTAAAAATAGAGGAACTAGCATGGAACCCCGCGGTTTGCGCGGGTAATAGTGGGGAAAAAATATTTGTATTGCGTCCAAAAAAAAAGAGGGGAAAACAGGGTGGCACTGTTCCTTAATGGGTAAGTAATGTTCATAGCAACCCGTTACTGTTCCAAAAACCGGTTGCTGTTTACGAAAACCCGTTACTGTTCAGCAGGGAAAACACATCGCGCGTTGACTGTGCCGGTAACAGTGTTCTGTGAGAGGAGACGGAGTTTTTGGATTGCACGCTTATTATACTATTGTATAGATACTGCGTCAATGGCATGTACCAAATACACAATGCAAATACAGACGTCTCACATAGTCACATGTGGACTGAACTTTGTTGTCAAGATATCACATTTCTTATTCTCCCTCCTGCACACAATCCCCTCCCTAGCACAATTGCAGATCTTAAGCCCTGTTTGGATAGAAAAACGTTTCGATTTCTTAGGAGAATCGAAGAAACGCTTCCAAACGGCATACCACAGATGTGCGGCCCCCCAGACTCCTCCCGGGTCCCGGCGGCGGCACGGGTGAGGCCATGTGAACTCTTCCCTGGCGGAGCCGGCTACCTTGGCGGCGTGGCGAGATAGCTCCTCCCGGCGTGGACAGGCGGGCAGGCGAGGGCACGGATGTCCGGCACGCACGGGCAGTTCAGGGGGCACGAGGAAGAAGATGAAGTGGCTGACATCTGGGCCCGCTGACGGATAGATAACATATGGAATCCGAATGATATAAGTCAGTCAAACAGTTACAACAAAAGATTCTGTTTACGTGAGAAACGTTTCTTCAAAGAATCTTTATCTGAAATATTTGTACGAGAATTTGGATCCCTGTCAAATGGACCCAAAGTGTGTAATGTTGCGTTAGGGTTGAGTTCGTAGGCCTAAAGCCCAGCCCAAGTTACATGCCAGTGCAACTCATGCACATGTATTAGTGGAGAGAATACAGAGCGTTCCAAATTAATGAATGTGAGCCTTGAGATGCACCGAGTACACATCCCAAGCACAATCTACAGGAGTCGAAGATTGCGTTCCATACACACGGACGCCACAAAAGTGATAGCTCAACAAAATTAGACCAAAGCTTTTAAGCAAAAAAAAAAAAAAAATCGTGAGGCCAACCCATTCTAGGGTTCTATTTCATCGAGTAGACTGAGAGCCTGTTTGGATGCTGCACCTCCGGCGCTAGCCAGAGTCCCCAGGCGTACGATTTCCATCTCCTGGGGCTGAGATTGGTTGCCTGACAGACACGCCCAGGTGAGGACGGCATCCAAACAGCCCCTGGGCGCGTCAACATCGATGTCCATGGACAAGGCGTCGGCGGCCGGTGACGCTGACGAGCTCACACGATCGCACGGCCTTGTACGCCGGCAAAAAGGAGACCGCGCTGCCGCCGACTGCCACCGCGCCACATCTGGCACCGTCCATCGAATCGTTTGTAATACCTGTCTTTTATCTTCATCTGCTAACTGCTGCTATCTAGAAAAAAAGAGCAGGAAGATGCTGCTCCTATCTCTTTGGGAACGTGTGTTAACTGTCTCCTCTTACCTTTACCTGTTCCAATAGCCGAAGGACGATGGAACATTCGTCGCAGTCTGAAGTGCAGCAGCAGAGTAGAGCAAGCGATGAAGCCCGTTTCACTCCTGCTCTTCCTAATCACCTTGGTTGGCCACGCTCGCTTGTCTCCGCGTCCACGACATACACCAATGCATTCGATTCCTCCCTTGCCCAGTCCCCTACTCCCTCCGGCTGCAGAGTTCATGCCACTAACATGTTCTCTTGTTTTGATTTCCTAGCCACTCTGTCAACACGGCTCCAGCGATACACCAGGATGAACCATCTACGAGTGAGCAGGCTCGGCCCGTCCGCGAGCGCCGGCCCAACGCCAGGCTGTCTGGCCCAGAATGGAGGACTTAGACCTATTAGTATAAAGACTAGCGTATGATAGTGGGGGAAAGGAGACTGGAATGTATCATGTCAGTACTGTTCAAGTACTTCTATGTTAAGCACTTATCTGTTAATTACTGCAAATTATATCCAGTACATCATATTTCCAGTCGAGCATTCCAGATTCTGTTCTGCCTGAGCAGCGATTCCCACTGCAAACAATTGGTATCAGATTTCGCCTCCCTCGATCCTGCTCCTTCTCCCAGTTCGATCCGCACCCCGGACGCGCCGGAACCTCACCAAATCCACCACACCCACTTTACCAGATTCCGTGACGAGATCCCCAACTCAAGGTCATCCTCATGGATCCCCAACTCAAGGTCATCCTCGACGAGATCCAGCAGTCCAAGGAGGATTTCAATCGCCGATTCGACGCCCACGACGGACAGTGGAAGGTCCGGTTCGCCGATCTCGACCGCGCCCGCGCCGACCGCGCCGCCGCCGTCGACAAGCGCTTCGACACCCTAGAGTCCACGTGCTCCGACCTCGCCTTCGACATCGGCAAGCGGGTGCCGATCTGGAAGCCCTACGCGGTGGCAAACCCCTCTCCGACAGCTCCGACCGCGTCACGGCTCTCGAGGTCGCCACCACGGATCTCGGAACCTGGCGCCCGGAGATCGAGGCCCTCGTGGATGATCTGAAGCTCGAGGTGAAGAAGCTCTCCTAGGCTCCTGACCGCAAGGTGTCCGACGCCGAGCCATAGTGGCCCAGCGTCGCACTTCCTTCTTCTTCGACGTCCGCCCGTGCGCTCGCCGGCGCGCCTGTCGAATCGCCCAGTGGGCACGGCACTGCATCGTCTCACCGGGACGTTGGGTTTGGGTCAGTCATGACCTGGATGAATGTCCCGGTCACGGGTAAGCCTCCCGATCCTCCTCCTCTGCCTATTTCATCCGCCCTGCAGCGTCCTCCTCTTCCCCTTCATTATCATTCCCCACCTTCGCTCACCATTCCACCATTTCCATCCCCACTGTTCCAAGCTCCTTCCCCACACAATATTCCTCATCCTCCTCCCGGTCGCCTTCCCAAACTTCCCTTCAACAAATTCAACGGTGAAAATCCCCGTCTCTGGCGTTCCAATTGCGAGAAATATTTTCATATGAACGCCGTTGATCCGTCTCTCTGGTTAGCGTTGCTTCCATGTATTTGGAGGGCAATACTGCTTGCTGGTATGAGTCCATCGATAACACACCAGGCATCGCTACATGGACCACCTTCTGTCAATCTCTCCATGATCACTTTGATCGTGACCAACATGAGGCCTTCATACGCCAGCTCTTCCAAATTAAACAAACCTCTACTATCACCGATTATGTTGAGCGTTTCACCAAACTCGTTGATCAGCTTAAGGCCTATTCTGCTACTACCGATCCCCTCTTTTATACTATGCGCTTTGTTGATGGCCTCCGCCCTGAGCTCAAAGCCATTATTCTTGTTTCCAAACCCAAAACCTTGGATGCTGCTATTTCTATGGCATTGTTGCAGGAGGAGGTGGCCACGGTGCCGACGTCTCGCGCGTCGTCCCAGATCGATTGGACATCGTCCAACAAGTTTATCCCCAAGACGGCGCTGCCATTGCCGCTTCCACCACGGCCTGACAAGCAGTCGGCCCCTACTGCAGCAACACCGAGCCCAGCTACAATGTCTGCTGATGCTAAGTTGGCCGCCGTCAAAACATATCGCCACGCCATGGGTCTCTGTTACAAGTGTGGCGCCAAGTGGAGCAAGGACCACAAGTGTAATCCTCAGGTCTAGCTCCATGTTGTTCAGGAATTGTGGGATCTCCTACAAGATGAAGACTCCATAGAAGATACAGCTACCCCTGCCGATTCTGAACCTCAGGTTTTCTTGGCTCTATCACAATGTGCTCTCACTGGCAGTTCTGCTCCTCGCACTATTCAGTTTTCAGGCACAGTTCAGGGCCTTCCAGTGCATATCTTGCTCGATTCCGGCAGTTCCACTTCTGTAACACCCCGGTGTTATGCCAGCATTTAGGCACTGCAAATCATACATATTATGCATCATCAAGCATATTAATCATACATGCCTAATCATGTAAATAATAATAACTGAAACCCTGTTTCGAAACATATGAAACATGCTAGTGAAACATGAATGTTGCATATACTTGTTTAGACTTGTGTTTGCCCAAATTATGCTTGCTAGGTTAGTGAAACATGTTTGGCTATGATTGTAAATCACCTAGAATTATTTAGCACAATTTTTGGAGCAAATTTTGTATTCAAGTTATTGCCAAATTTTGCTTTAAAAATAATTCTCCAAAATTTGGATTTTTAGTTAAAAATCGACTTTTATTTTATAATTCAAAATCTATCAAGAATTGGACTTTGGTCATAAAAGCAAAGTTGTAGAGAATTAAATTCTAAGCAACTTTCATTTTTGGTACATTTTCAAAAGATGTCATTTTCTTGCTCAAAATAATATTTGAAAGATGGCATTTAAAAATTCCTTGAAATTATATTTGGAAAAGGATTTTTTCTCATTCGCGGGCCGCCGCCTCATTTCCGGCCCACGGCCGAAGCCGGCCTGGCCCGCGTCCCCGCCAGCCGCGCGCCTCGCCCGCCCAACGCGTCAGCCCACCTCGCGAGTCGGCCCAGCAGCGCCCGCCGCTAGCGCGCCTCGCCTCGCTCGGCCCAGCCCAGCGCCGCGCGCAGCGCCCGTCGCCGCGCCACACCCCCGACCGCGTCAGGGCTTGCCCGCCGCGTGGCGCCACCCGTCGACGGTGGCCTGACTCCGCGTCCATGCACCGCGGCAGTCCTGGCACCGCTGGCCACGGCTTAAGCTTCCGCAGAGCTCGCCCGGCATCGCATTTCCTGCTCCTCCCTTCGCCTCTCGCTCGGACAGCACCCGCGTATGCACCCGCCACCGGCCGCCACCAGCTCCCTCGCTGGATTTGGCTCGCCCAGCCGTCCTAGCTCGCCATTGAACCCTCCATCTCGCCCGCATCTCCGACTCATCATCGCGCACCTTGTGCTCGCCTCGGTAAGCCGTGAGAAGCTCCCTCTCCCTGGGAATCTCTCATCGGAGTTGTGGCCGAGCTCACCGGAGCGCTCCGCTCCGTGGACCTCGCCCTCCGTCCTTCTTCTAGCTACCTTTTCGCGCGCACGACCACCGCACGAGCTCGATGAAGCTCCCGCACCACCTTTCGCGCCCCTTCCCGGCCGGAGATGGCCGGCCGTCGGGAGCAGCGCCGCCGCTCCGCCATGCGCATCGTCGAGCCCTATCCCGAGCTCCTCCTGTGCCTTCTCTTGGTGCACCATGTTCGCCTCGTCGCGGGTGAGCTACTGGTGGTGACCACACCGCCGGCTGGCTCGCCGTCGGCGAGAGCTGGCCGGTCAGCGCCGCCCCTGTCTCGGTCTGACCGACAGGTGGGGGCCGTTGACCGTGGGGGCCCGCTCGTCAGCACCCTGGATCGGATCCGGGTGCACAGCACCGGGTGCACCCAGTATTTTGTCGTCTGACTTTTAAAAGGTATTTCAAAAATAATTTTTCAGAATTCTATTTAAATGCTTTGGAAAATGTTTGTGTACTCCTATTAGCTCCAAATCTGTTGGAACAAATTTTGCTAGGTTCCTTATCATCAGATCTACTTGGAAAAATTATTGCATGACATTTTTGAGATACTTTGCTGTAGAATTTTATTTAATCATGAATATTGCTGATAACTTGAAAATATGTAGAAAAATCTATAGTCTTCAAAAAAATATGATTCCAAGTTTGTTAATCTTCTTATGTCATGTACTTCCTAGGAAAAATATGTTTCATGCATGTGCTGTGGGAAAATTTTTAGGTGTATTTCAAGTACCTTTAATGGCTGATTTTTGTTATTTTAGCTAGAGAGCAAATTTTGTATAAAACATGCATGTGACAATTTTTGTACAGTCATTATATGCTATAAAGAACCTAGGAAAAATATTAATTCTGTTGTTTGACACATTTCACAGTTCAAAGTATTTTTATGTACAAAATCATGCCATAGCTTGTGACTTTTGTGTAGGCTAATCCACTCATTCAAATATCATGAAAATCTGATGGTAGTCTACTTAGAGTAGTACTATGCTACTGTAATTTTCTTAGATTTTTATAAGCACCAGAAATATAGATTGTTGTTGTAGCCCTAATTTAAAAGGAAATAAAATAATCCTCTTTAATACAAGATTAGTTAATAATAATAGGTTTGGTGTATCTTTGAAGCATTTAATAAGATATGTTGACTTAACCTACTAGTAGTAGAAGAGAATGCAGTAGATGACATGTGCTTGTAGTATATTTTCTTGGATGATGTTGACTACCTTGCATTCAAACATATTCATTGTATTCATCTCATCCGATGCACCGATTGCATAAGCACTTACGCACATTACATCATACAGGATCGCAAACCGAGAACCCCGTCATCATACCCGAGGAGCCCGAGGAGCAGTTCGAGGTGCAGCCGCAGGAAGTGCCAGAAGCCGACGAGGAGGACGTTGAGGAACTTCCGGAGTGCCCCGATCACCGTCCGAGCTCCTTCGAGAGAGGCAAGCCCCGGAGCATTTTTCTCCTGGTTTGCAATTATTAATTAAATGATTTACTTTAATTGATGCATTACGTTCAGGA
The DNA here is from genome assembly GCF_019320115.1 of Miscanthus floridulus. Taxonomy (NCBI): domain Eukaryota; kingdom Viridiplantae; phylum Streptophyta; class Magnoliopsida; order Poales; family Poaceae; genus Miscanthus; species Miscanthus floridulus. The sequence goes on along the minus strand of NC_089582.1, from coordinate 134,279,363 downwards.
GTTGTTTGCAACCGTTGCTGCATTATACCTTGTTTACCTTTGTTATATTATATCCTTGTTACCCTGGTATCCGCAGTCGAGTCAATGCTTAGCTGGCTTAGACCGATAGAAGTCAGGTGATTCCCTGTCACCTGCGAGCTATAGGTGGTTACCTGGATCTGCTTGGATGACTATGAAGTCATGGTATAACTAAGTGTTAAATGAAGTTGAGATCGGACGAAGACTTGCAGAGTTTTGGACCGTAGTGCTTTCCGTCTGTGTCGATTAAGGACCGACCATTGTTGGGCCTCGAGTAATGTTGAACGCATGCCTTACATTTAGCTGGCCGGATAAAGTACCTTCCGACCGTGAAGCTGGGAGATTTTTCGGGCCGAGTAGATTGCCCGCAACGCACTGTGCCGGAGCAGGTGTGGTAGGACACGGGGGCGGGATGATAAGACCAAAGTGTAGTCGGTCGGCCCCTGGGTACATGTGGTTCCTGGCAAACTCGAGATTCCTGGAAAGTTGACTCGGTGATCAATATCTCACTTTAGCGGGTGAGTGAGGTTTATGTAAGGAATAAATCACCAGCTGGTTAGGAATCGATTTGAATCGCCATCGCTCCTGGATAGTGAGCACTTGACTTGAGTTACTTCATCGTAGTAAATGTTTATGGAACACTTGGACAGTTATAATGAATATGACAGTATGGAAGTTGTTTAATGATCATTGATTATCATTATCTGCTTAATCACATGTTTACTCTAGTATAGGTGCAAATCTAGTCGACAGGATCATAATAATTAACTTGGCAATAATGCTTTTAGAAAGGTTCTTGAAATGCTAAAAATGCTTTTTTTTGCAAATGAGTCAGCTACCCTACTATAAAGCCCTTCATAATCCTTGGTGTCATTTATTTTTGGTTATGTCGGGTAAGTCTAGCTGAGTACCTTCTCGTACTTAGGGTTTTATTCCCACTTGTTGCAGATGGACAGATGTATTACGGCTACTGTATCAACTGCCTTTATCCTGCGATGGGTGATGCTTAGGACCATGGGCATGGTCATTCCTTACGTCTCATCTGATGCTTTTGTTGGAGATGATCATTCGCTGGCACTATATTTAAACTCCGCGTGAGTGTGTGTGTGGTTTAAACAAATGACTTCCGCTACTTTTATTCGAACTGGTTTTGTAATAAATATGTTGAAACTCTGATGTATCTGAGATTGTGAACTTTTATGTAATATGTGATGGTGACCGCTAAACTTATTACGATCTTGGCTGGAATGGAAGTTGGTTTGAAATCCTTCGTGATTTCATGGACTACCGGGTTATACGGGCTTAAGTTTGCTAAATCGTCTGCTCTAGCGGATGATTTTCTTACTTAATTTCATATAATTGGTCGGTTCTGTTACAGCTGGTATCAGAGCATGGTTTAGCATGTTACTGTTCACAAGTGTATTTAAAACAAAAAGGCATTTGGAAAACGTGATTTTAAAACTATAAAGTGTGCCAGTGATCATATCCTTTATGCCTAGTTAAGGACTTTAGGTGGCTTAATTAAGTATTGACTGGGGTTCTTGCATCATAATTCTCTTTCGTCGCTCATACGACATGCTATTGTATGAGTGCCACTTGGTTGAGTGGTAATGAATGGATCATTTGCCTCTACGCCTCGGTAAGTGTGAGTTGTGAGAGCATGATCAGATACACCGCCGATCTAGGGTGAATGCTTATATGATGCTGGAGTAATTACATGTTCTACGCATGTTTTACAAAGGTATCTCATGTATGGGTCTTCCGTCTGTGGAGGCGATGCCGTTAATAGGACGATGGTTCGGGTAGTTACTACCGTTGTACACGTATCTGGGGATTCGTGTAGAGCGTGTAGATAAAACTTTACTGCTTTTGTGCATTCATTGGGAATTGGGCTAAAATGAATCTTCTGCAGGTACATAACAACGCTATCGTGTAGAACGTATTAGCTACGTATTTGAGAGATCATTTGTATGCCACCGAATTAGTCGTTAGAAAGTATTTATTTCCTAAGTTTGTGAGAACGTACGGCATGTACATACATCATGTTACTTGTGCATTTCATTCATCTCATGCATTCCTCCCCTTATAAATTGATTATCTCATTTTGATAAAAGTTGTATCACCTAAAATATGTTTCCCCGAGGTAATAAAAGAACTTTTGCTACAGATGGCCCGCACGAAGCAGACCGCCCGTAAGTCCACCGGAGGAAGAGCACCTCGACGTCCGTTGGCCCTGAAGGAGCACCGCACCACGGACACCTTCTTGAGCGAGTTTGGCATTCCAACTTTGCTTTGGAGAGTGCTCCATGATGTGGGGTACCTAGAGGGTCAAGAGCCAGTGTACTCTTGGAATGAGAGCCAGTTAGCAGAGGATGGACTCACAGTGGTGGAGATCACAGTTCCTGCTCTCGGTGATGCTCCAAATTGGGATGGTTGGCATTTGGAGTTTGAGGGTCGCACTCCAGCTGAGGGTGCAGAGGGAGCAGCCTTCCGTGTCATCAGGGACATTATGAGCAGATTTCCTAGTGAGCTTGCAGCAGCTCTAGCTGATACTTTTCCTAGGGATGATCCTCGTGATGCCATTTGGGTTCAGCCTTAGGGAAGTGCACTGGTCAGAGGTCCAGCTGAAGGACAGGCTAGCGACAACCAGGCAATGAGTGCTATGTTCGCCGCCATCAGAGCGTATGAGGGTCTCGAGAGTACCTACTGAACTTTGACTGGCTTGCGTAGTGAGGATAAGCTAAAAGGGAAAAAGCAGAAGAAGAGACAGGCACGTGCTATAGCTAGCTTGTAGGAGCAGTTGGCTGATATGAACTTACAGCAAGATCAGGCGGTTGAGAGAGGTGATAGAGCTATGCAGCGAGTGCATACGTTGACTCAAGCCAACAACAATGCAGACCGCATGATTGGACAGTTGGTTCAGGAAAGGAATGAAGCCTGGAACGCAAGAAACCTTCTACTGTAGAGGGTCGATGAGCTAGAGGAATACAACGGCAACCTGCACGAGGAGTTTCACGCGCTCTACAATGGGGTTGGCCCATATGCTCCACCGAACACCGCTGGCATGGACATCGACGACGACAACCAGGACGAGCCTGCAGTTTCACCTAGAGGCGACGGTGACGTCTCCGATCCCGACGATGGCCCCGAGGAGTAGGCTAGTTGCCTTGCGCTAGTATCTAGGTCCTGCCGCGATGACCTTTCTTTTGTTGGCATGTAACCTATTGTATGTTGCTTCGAACGTATGAGACTTGGCATGTGGTTGGAACTGATTTTCGAATGCGATATCTGAACGCATAAAAAGTCCAGTGTATGTATGCTGGCAATTTAATTGTATGGACGCGATGTTTGCCGTTGAAGTAATTCGATTAAGTGCTGTTGTTTTAATTGGGATGCGATTGTTGTGCCTCTGTTTTATTGCATGAATTTATTCTCTCCAGTAAATTTAGTACGGCATAATTTTTCCTTCACTTGCAATTATTACAGCTTCACTCAATCGTTACTTGTTGCTGAAACATGCAGATGACAAACACTCGCCGAACCACGTATGAGGCCACTGAGCCCGGTGCTAATGGTGCGGGGACTGGTGGTGGTGGTGGAAACCACGGCAACAACAATGAACCTCCCCATGAACCACATTTGCCACCTCCTCCCCCGTTTACCCCCGAGATGTTCCTCGCACAGCTGCTCGGGAGTCAGCGCAACGCGGAACAATCCCAGAAGAACATGGAGGATTTTCTGCAAACCATCACCAACAACGTTCAACGTGGTAACAATCAAGGTGGTGGCATGGGAGTGAACCAATATAGCAGCTTCAAAGATTTCATGGACACCAGGCCACTAGTATTCAAGGAAGCAACAGAGCCACTCGATGCTGAGGAATGGATCAACACGATGGAAGATAAATTCCGTGTGTTGAGGATGACTGAGGTTCTAAAAACGGAGTATGCTGCACTTCAATTGCAGGGACCGGTGGGAATGTGGTGGAAGCACCATCGCACCACCTTCCCTCAAAATGCTCAGATTTCTTGGAGAGAGTTTGCTGAGGCCTTCCGTGGAGTCTATATTCCACCAGGGCTGACCGAAATGAAGTTGGGAGAGTTTCTGGCATTGAACCAGGGCACCAAGACCGTGACGCAATACCTGCATGCCTTCAACAACTTGTGTCGCTATGCTCCCGACATGGTTGACACAGATGCTAAAAGAATAGCCAATTTTAAGAGGGGTCTCAATCCAAAAATGATGAAGCATGTTGGTACCAACAACCGCGTCAGATTCAATGACTTCATCAGCGACTGTCTGAAGCAGGAGAAGAATAACAACGCCAGCACCGCAGCCAAGACACGCAAGAGAGCCTTTGAAGGTGGGCCATCTCAAGCTAGAGCACCTATGGGAGGTCGTCCTCCATATCGCCCATCGGCACCTGGCGCTAGGTTCCGGCCACCTCAGCAAAGAAGTCAGAATTTTCGTGGACCTCAAAAGCCGTACAAGATGGCAGTACAGCCCAACAAAGCAGCCGCAACTACGGTACAAGGCAGTTCCAAGAGAGCTGTGGGATCTACCGGGACAGTAAGAGGACCCTGCTATAACTGTGATCAACCCGGCCATTTCTCGAGGTTTTGTCCGTACCCGCCCAAGAAGAAGCAGCAGACTTATAATGCTAGAGTGCACAGTACAACAGTGGATGAAATTCCAGAGGGAGAGCACGTCACTGCTGGTAAGTTTCCTGTCAACAAAAACCCTGTAGTTATTCTATTTGATTCTGGATCATCGCATTCTTTTATGAGTCAAGCATTTGCACAGAAACATGGACAACTATGCACAGAATTGGGGTATGGGTACCGTATAAGTTCAGCAGGGGCTGATGTTTTGACCAACCGGATGGTTCGAGGGGCAACCCTTGAATTAGGTAGCAGGAAGTTCCGAGTGAACTTGATAGTTATGCCTGGATTAGTCTTGGATGTCATTATAGGGATGAATTGGATGAAGGATTGGGGAGCAGTCATAGATACTGAAAGTCGAGTACTTACCCTTAAGGATCCCCTGGGTGAGGGTACTTTCCAAGTACCATTGCCTTGGAGAACATACCTGATAAGTGTTACATATGCTACGGCAGTCATTCCTATTCATCAGATTCCGGTAGTGTGTGAATTCCCGGATGTATTCCCGGATGAGCTACCTGGTCTTTCGCCAGATAGGGAGATTAAGTTTAGAATTGAGCTAGTCCCCGGAACAGCTCCGATTTCAAGGAGACCCTATCGGATGCCTCTAGATGAGTTAGCTGAGCTGAAGAAGCAATTAGAAGATTTATCAAAAAAGGGGTTTATTCGGCCAAGCAAGTCTGAATGGGGATGTCCCGCTTTGTTTGTGAAGAAAAAGAAAGAGGGCACGTTGAGGATGTGCGTAGATTATAGGCCACTCAATGCTGTGACCATCAAGAATAAATATCCCTTGCCATATATTGATGTTCTGTTTGACCAATTATCCAAGGCCAAGGTATTCTCAAAAATAGATTTGAGATCCGGTTATCATCAGATCAAGATTAGGCCATAGGATATACCGAAAACTGCATTTTCCACCAGATACGGGTTGTATGAGTATCTTGTCATGTCCTTTGGCTTGACAAATGCTCCTGCATACTTTATGTTTTTTATGAACACAGTTTTCATGCCAGAATTGGATAAGTTTGTGGTAGTATTCATCGATGACATTCTGGTGTACTCTGAGAACGAGAAAGATCATGAAGAGCATTTGAGAACTGTCTTGACCAGACTTAGAGATCATCAACTGTATGCTAAGTTTAGCAAATGTGAATTCTGGTTGAAGGAAGTTCCTTTCCTTGGTCACATTCTGTCAGAGAATGGAGTTTCAGTCGATCCAAGTAAGGTGCAAGAAGTTATGAATTGGAAAGCACCGACCACAGTTCCTGAGATTAGAAGTTTCTTAGGACTAGCGGGTTATTACCGTCGCTTTATACCAGATTTCTCAAAAATTGCTAAACCGATGACGAGTCTCCTACAGAAGGATCACAAGTTTGTGTGGACAGAGGAGTGTGAAGCAGCTTTCCACACGTTGCGGAAACTGTTGACCACTGCTCCTGTTCTAGCACAACCAGATATCGAGAAACCATTTGATGTGTTTTGCGATGCATCGAAGACTGGATTGGGCTATGTTCTTATGCAAGAAAGGAGAGTCATTGCTTATGCATCACGACAATTGAGAAAGCACGAGGTCAACTATCCAACACATGATCTTGAACTTGCTACAGTTGTGCACGCCCTAAAAATTTGGAGACATTATCTACTTGGTAATGTGTGCAATATTTTCATGGATCACAAGAGTCTTAAGTATATCTTTACCCAACCAGAGCTAAACATGAGACAGCGCAGATGGTTGGAATTGATCAAGGATTACAACTTGAATGTGCAATATCATCCTAGAAAAGCCAATGTAGTGGCAGATGCTTTGAGCAGAAAGTCACATTACTTGAATGTGCAGCCATTACTTGAAGATGGGTTCGATCTAATGCATCCTGCTGTGTTACATAGTATTCAGATTAGTTGCTCTTTAGAGAGTAAGATAATAGAAGGCCAGAAAACCGACAAGGGGATATTCCACATCAAAGAGAAAATAAAAGAAAAATCGTCTCAACACTTTAAAGTGGATGAACAGGGCGTGCTGTGGTTTGACGACCGTCTTGTGGTTCCCAAGGATTGAGAGCTTAGGAATAAACTCATGGATGAAGCTCACCTTTCTAAGCTATCTATCCATCTCGGAAGTAGTAAGATGTATCAAGAACTAAGATCTCGTTATTGGTGGACCAAAATGAAGAAAGAAATTACAGCATATGTTGTCAGATGTGACACATGTTGTCGAGTGAAAGCAATTCATATGAAACCTGCCGGTATGTTGCAACCCTTATCAGTCCCTAGTTGGAAGTGGGACGATATTAGTATGGATTTTATCACGGGTTTGCCCACTACTCCAAAAGGACATGATTCGATTTGGGTAATTGTGGATCGTCTTACCAAGACCGCTCATTTCCTACCTGTCAAAACAACATATCGACCACCTCAATATGCCGAGAAGTATATCGCAGAAATTGTGAGGTTGCATGGTATACCAAAGACCATAGTATCTGATAGAGGCTCACAGTTCACGGCTCACTTTTGGGAACATTTACATAAAGGCTTAGGAACTAGTTTGATTCGCAGTACCGCTTATCATCCTCAGACAGATGGTCAGACTGAACGAGTGAATGCTGTTTTGGAGGATATGTTAAGAGCCTGTGTATTGTCTGCTAAGGGATCATAGGAGTCGTGGTTACCGTTAGCTGAGTTTTCTTATAATAATAGTTATCAAGAAAGCATCAAGATGGCTCCCTTTGAAGCTTTATATGGCAGAAAATGTAGAACACCATTGAATTGGGTCGAGCCTGGAGATAGAAGGTATTATGGCATTGACTTTGTAGAAGAAGCCAAGAAGAAAGTTCATATTATTCAGCAGAATATGAAAGCTACCCAATCACGTCAGAAAAGCTATGCAGACAAAAGAAGGAGACCCCTTGCGTTTGAAGTTGGTGACTATGTTTATCTGAAAGTCACGCCAATAAAGAAGAAAAGGTTTGGAATCTGAAGAAAGCTTACCGCGAGATTCGTAGGACCATACAAGATCTTGGAACAAAGAGGTCTGGTAGCCTACAAGTTAGAGTTACCTGAGACAATGAGTACCATTTTCCTAGTTTTCCATGTATCACATCTCAAGAAATGTTTGCGTGTTCCGGAGGAAAGAATAGAACCTCGAGGTATTCAACTCAAATCAGATTTGGTGTATCGTGAACAGCCAGTCCGGGTGTTAGACACGAAGGAACGTGCTACTCAGAATAGTGTGGTGAAAACATACAAGATACAGTGGGATCATCATGATGAGGGAGATGCAACTTGGGAAACAGGAGAGTACCTACAAAAAGTTTATGAAGATTTTTATAACAAATGGTTCGTAACTCAAATCTCGGGATGAGATTTTTATAAGGGGGGAGGGCTGTAACACCCCGGTGTTATACCAGCATTTAGACACTACAAATCATACATATTATGCATCATCAAGCATATTAATCATACATGCCTAATCATGTAAATAATAATAACTGAAACCCTGTTTCGAAACATATGAAACATGCTAGTGAAACATGAATGTTGCATATACTTATTTAGACTTGTGTTTGCCCAAATTATGCTTGCTAGGTTAGTGAAACATGTTTGGCTATGATTGTAAATCACCTAGAATTATTTAGCATAATTTTTGGAGCAAATTTTGTATTCAAGTTATTGCCAAATTTTGCTTTAAAAATAATTCTCCAAAATTTGGATTTTTAGTTAAAAATCGACTTTTATTTTATAATTCAAAATCTATCAAGAATTGGACTTTGGTCATAAAAGCAAAGTTGTAGAGAATTAAATTCTAAGCAACTTTCATTTTTGGTACATTTTCAAAAGATGTCATTTTCTTGCTCAAAATAATATTTGAAAGATGGCATTTAAAAATTCCTTGAAATTATATTTGGAAAAGGATTTTTTTTCTCATTCGCGGGCCGCCGCCTTGTTTCCGACCCATGGCCGAAGCCGGCCTGGCCCGCGTCCCCGCCAGCCGCACGCCTCGCCCGCCCAACGCGTCAGCCCACCTCGCGAGTCGGCCCAGCAGCGCCCGCCGCTCGCGCGCCTCGCCTCGCTCGGCCCAGCCCAGCGCCGCGCGCAGCGCCCGTCGCCGCGCCACGCCCCCGACTGCGTCAGGGCTTGCCCGCCGCGTGGCGCCACCCGTCGACGGCGGCCTGACTCCGCGTCCACGCGCCGCGGAAGTCCTGGCACCGCTGGCCACGGCTTAAGCTTCCGCAGAGCTCGCCCGGCATCGCATTTCCTGCTCCTCCCTTCGCCTCTCGCTCGGACAGCACCCGCGTACGCACCCGCCACCGGCCGCCACCAGCTCCCTCGCCGGATTTGGCTCGCCTAGCCGTCCTAGCTTGCCATTGAACCCTCCATCTCGCCCGCATCTCCGACTCATCATCGCGCACCTCGTGCTCGCCTCGGTAAGCCGTGAGAAGCTCCCTCTCCCTGGGAATCTCTTGTTGGAGTTGTGGCCGAGCTCACCGGAGCGCTCCGCTCCATGGACCTCGCCCTCCGTCCTTCTTCTAGCTACCTTTTCGCGTGCACGACCACCGCACGAGCTTGGTGAAGCTCCCGCACCACCTTTCGCACCCCTTCCCGGCCGGAGATGGCCGGCTGTCGGGAGCAGCGCCGCCGCTCCGCCATGCGTGTCGTCGAGCCCTATCCCGAGCTCCTCCTATGCCTTCTCTTGGTGCACCATGTTCGCCTCGTCGTGGGTGAGCTACTGGTGGTGACCACACCGCCGACTGGCTCACCGTCGGCGAGAGTTGGCCGGTCAGCGCCGCCCCTGTCTCGGTCTGACCGACAGGTGGGGGCCGTTGACCATGGGGGCCCGCTCGTCAGCGCCCTGGATCGGATCCGGGTGCACAGCACCGGGTGCACCCAGTATTTTGTCGTCTGACTTTTAAAAGGGATTTCAAAAATGATTTTTTAGAATTCTATTTAAATGCTTTGGAAAATGTTTGTGTACTCCTATTAGCTCCAAATCTATTGGAACAAATTTTGCTAGGTTCCTTATCATCAGATCTACTTGGGAAAATTATTGCATGACATTTTTGAGATACTTTGCTGTAGAATTTTATTTAATCATGAATATTGCTGATAACTTGAAAAATATGTAGAAAAATCTATAGTCTTCAGAAAAATATGATTCCAAGTTTGTTAATCTTATTATATCATGTACTTCCTAGGAAAAATATGTTTCATGCATGTGCTGTGGGAAAATTTTTAGGTGTAGTTCAAGTACCTTTAATGGCTGATTTTTGTTATTTTAGCTAGAGAGCAAATTTTGTATAAAACATGCATGTGACAATTTTTGTAGTCATTATATGCTATAAAGAACCTAGGAAAAATATTAATTCTGTTGTTTGACACATTTCACAGTTCAAAGTATTTTTATGTACAAAATCATGCCATAGCTTGTGATTTTTGTGTAGGCTAATCCACTCATTCAAATATCATGAAAATCTGATGGTAGTCTACTTAGAGTAGTACTATGCTACTGTAATTTTCTTAGATTTTTATAAGCACCAGAAATATAGATTGCTGTTGTAGCCCTAATTTAAAAGGAAATAAAATAATCCTCTTTAATACAAGATTAGTTAATAATAATAGCTTTGGTGTATCTTTGAAGCATTTAATAAGATATGTTGACTTAACCTACTAGTAGTAGAAGAGAATGCAGTAGATGACATGTGCTTGTAGTATATTTTCTTGGATGATGTTGACTACCTTGCATTCAAACATATTCATTGTATTCATCTCATCCGATGCACCGATTGCATAAGCACTTACGCACATTACATCATACAGGATCACAAACCGAGAACCCCGTCATCATACCTGAGGAGCCCGAGGAGCAGTTCGAGGTGCAGCCACAGGAAGTGCCAGAAGCCGACGAGGAGGACGTTGAGGAACTTCCGGAGTGCCCCGATCACCGTCCGAGCTCCTTCGAGAGAGGCAAGCCCCGGAGCATTTTTCTCCCGGTTTGCAATTATTAATTAAATGCTTTACTTTAATTGATGCATTACGTTCAGGAGTTGTTTGCAACCGTTGCTGCATTATACCTTGTTTACCTTTGTTATACTATATCCTTGTTACCCTGGTATCCGCAGTCGAGTCAATGCTTAGCTGGCTTAGACCGGTAGAAGTCAGGTGATTCCCTGTCACCTGCGAGCTATAGGTGGTTACCTGGATCTGCTTGGATGACTATGAAGTCATGGTATAACTAAGTGTTAAATGAAGTTGAGACCGGACGGAGACTTGCAGAGTTTTGGACTGTAGTGCTTTTCGTCTATGTCGATTAAGGACCGACCGTTGTTGGGCCTCGAGTCATGTTGAATGCATGCCTTACATTTAGCTGGCCGGATAAAGTACCTTCTGACCGCGAAGCTGGGAGATTTTTCGGGCCAAGTAGATTGCCCGCAACGCACTGTGCCGGAGCAGGTGTGGTAGGACACGGGGGCGGGATGATAAGACCAAAGTGCAGTCGGTCGGCCCCCGGGTACATGTGGTTCTTGGCAAACTCGAGATTCCTGGAAAGTTGACTCAGTGATCAATATCTCACTTTAGCCGATGAGTAAGGTTTGTGTAAGGAATAAATCACCAGCTGGTTAGGAATCGATTCGAATCGCCATCGCTCCTGGATAGTGAGCACTTGACTTGAGTTACTTCATCATAGTAAATGTTTATGGAACACTTGGACAGTTATAATAAATATGACAGTATGGAAGTTGTTTAATGATCATTGGTTATCATTATCTGCTTAATCACATGTTTACTCTAGTATAGGTGCAAATCTAGTCGACAGGATCATAATAATTAACTTGGCAATAATGCTTTTAGAAAGGTTCTTAAAATGCTAAAAATGCTTCTTTTTGCAAATGAGTCAGCTACCCTACTATAAAGCCCTTCATAATCCTTGGTGTCATTTATTTTTGGTTATGTCGGGTAAGTCTAGCTGAGTACCTTCTCGTACTCAGGGTTTTATTCCCACTTGTTGCAGATGGACAGATGTATTACGGCTACTGTATCAACTGCCTTTATCCTGCGATGGGTGATGCTTAGGACCATGGGCATGGTCATTCCTTACGTCTCATCTGATGCTTTTGTTAGAGATGATCATTTGCTGGCACTATATTTAAACTCTGCGTGAGTGTGTGTGTGGTTTGAACAAATGACTTCCGCTACTTTTATTCGAACTGGTTTTGTAATAACTATGTTGAAACTCTGATGTATCTGAGATTGTGAACTTTTATGTAATATGTGATGGTGACCGCTAAACTTATTACGATCTTGGCTGGAATGGAAGTTGGTTTGAAATCCTTCATGATTTCACGGACTACCGGGTTATATGGGCTTAAGTTTGCTAAATTGTCTGCTCTGGCGAATGATTTTCTTACTTAATTTCGTATAATTGGTCGGTTCTGTTACAACTTCCTTCATCGGCGAGTCGGTGGCAGCTCAGCTTACCCAGGTGTCTGCCAAGCAGTCTTCATACCAAGTTCGTATTGCTGGTGGTGGTACTCTCACAAGTGCAGTTATCCTGCTTGCTGTTCCGTGGTCTATCAGCCAAGTCTCTTTCACCTCTGACCTTCGAGTTCTTCCACTCACTGCATTTGATATGATTATTGGGATGGATTGGCTGGAATCCTTTAGTCCTATGCAGGTCCACTGGCAACTTAAACGGCTGGTCATACCTTATGAGGGTAGCACTGTTCTATTGCAAGGCGAGTCCGTGGAGGCTCCGAGCAAGTTGCTCTTGCAAGTCTATAGTCTAGAGAGTACACCTAACCCATTCTCCTCTGCCTGTATTCCTACTACTATACAATCCCTCCTGGAGGAGTTCACTGACTTGTTTCAAGCTCCCGACTCCTTGCCACCTTCTCGCCCCTGCAATCATTCAATTCCCCTCATTCCTGGTTCCCGACCCTTCTACATCCATCCTTATCGTTATCCTCCGGCACTTAAGGATGAGATTGAACGCCAAGTCCATGAGATGCTGTCACAAGGGCTTATTCAACCAAGTAGCAGCATGTTTTCTTCACCAGTCCTCTTAGTGAAGAAGAAAGATCTCTCCTATCAGTTCTGCGTTGATTTCCGAAAGCTGAACTCTATGACTGTTAAGTCTAAGTATCTGGTTCCTGTCATTGATTAGCTCCTGGATGAATTGACTCATGCCAGTTGGTTCACCAAGCTTGATCTAAGAGCTGGATTCCATCAGATTTTGCTGCAGCCTAGAGATGAACACAAGACAGCATTCCAGACCCACTTGGGGCACTATGAGTTCCATGTTATGGCTTTTGGATTGACCGGGGCACCAGGTACTTTTCAAGGGGCGATGAATTGCACACTGGCTACTGGGCTGCACAAGTTTGTCCTCGTCTTTTTCGACGACATCTTAATTTACAGCCGCACCTTGGCCGAGCACATCGATCATCTTTCCTAGGTGCTGTCATGGCTTCGCCGGGATTCATGGAAATTGAAATTATCTAAGTGCTCTTTTGCTCAACGATCAGTCACCTATCTTGGGCATGTGCTCAGTGCCGATGGCGTCGCTATAGACCCTTCTAAAGTGTAGGCTATCAAGGATTGGCCAAGACCTACAACAGTTCGCGCCCTTCGCGGATTTTTGGGCCTTGCGGGTTACTACCGCAAATTCGTTCGGCATTTTGGAATCATTGCACAACCTTTGACTGGGCTTCTCAAGAAGGATGCGCCTTTCATTTGGACATCTTCACAACAGGAGGCTTTTACCGCTCTTCAGTCCGCCTTGAGCACTGCTCCCATTCTAGCGCTTCCTGACTTTCACCGGCCTTTTCACATTGATACAGACGCCAGTGGGGTTGGCATTGGCGTCGTGCTTCACCAAGATGGGCATCCCATTGCCTTCATCAGTAAGACCTTATGCCCTCGTAATCGTGGGTTGTCCACTTATGAGAAAGAGTACCTGGTTGAGCACTGGCATCACTATCTCATCCAAGGTGAATTTTTCATCCACACTGACCACCGGAGTCTCACCCATCTCAATGAGCAGCGTCTTAATACGGTCTGGCAATAGAAGATCTTTACCAAATTGCTGGGCTTGAGTTACAAGATTGTGTATAAGAGGGGCTCAGATAACACCGTAGCTGATGCCTTATCGCGCCGAGATACTGAGGAAGTCTACATGGCATTTTCTTCTTCTTCACCACAGTGGTTGTCCGACGTGGCCAGCTCTTACTCTGACAGTCCACTGGCTCAGGACATTTTGTCTCAGTTAGCAGTTAACCCAGCTGCATTACACCATTATTCGCTAACCAATGGAGTTATCCGTTACAAGGGTCGTATATGGCTGGGCCACAGTGAGCCACTCTAGACTCAAGTGTTAGAAGCTTTGCATTCCAGCCCACTCGGTGGTCACTCAGGCATTCCAGTTACTTATCAGAAGTTGCGCCAGCTCTTCTTTTGGCCGGGCATGCATGCATCCACAACAAAATTTATTAGAGCCTGTGATATCTGTCAGCGCGCCAAGCCTGACCGTTCTCGTTCCCCAGGATTACTTCAACCCCTCCCAATTCCTTTGGCCACCTGGGAAGTCATCAACATGGACTTCGTCGAAGGACTTCCCCCATCCGGTTCAGCTAATGCACTTCTGGTGGTGGTCGACAAGCTGTCGAAGTTTGCTCATTTTATTCCTTTGCGTCATCCATTTACAGCAGCTACCGTAGCTCGCCTCTTCATGGATCATATCTATCGGCTTCATGGTATGCTGCTAGCAATCATATCGGATCGTGACCGAATTTTTACCAGTGCCTTTTGGAAGACTCTTTTCAGCATTGTGGGTACAACCTTGCGTATGAGTTCTGCTTATCACCCACAGACGGACGGCCAGAAAGAGCGTGTTAATCAGTGCCTAGAAACATACCTCCGTTGTTTCGCCCACGCCTGTCCTTCCAGGTGGACTCAATGGATTGCCCTCGCTGAGTTCTGGTACAATTCTTCTCACCATTCTTCATTGGGTCGATCTCCATTTGAAGTATTGTATGGCTTTTCTCCATGGCATTTTGGTCTTCGTCCTCCTACTGCCACACCTGTTGCTGATCTCAGTTCTTGGCTCGATGACTGGACTCTGATGATTTCAGTCATTCAGCAACACCTCAGCCGGGCTTAGACCCGCATGAAACGCCAGGCCGATAAGCACTGTTCTGAACGTTCTTTCGCTATTGGTGATTGGGTCTTCTTAAAAATTCAGCCTTATGTGCAGTCTTCACTGGCACGTCGTGCTAATCAGAAACTTGCCTTTCGGTTCTTTGGCCCGTACCAGATCCTGGAGCGTATTGGTCAAGCAGCTTATAAGCTGGCTCTGCCTTCTTCCTCAACCATCCATCCTGTCTTCCATGTATCACAGCTCAAGGTTTCTCATGGTAAGCTGCCGGTGTCTGCTGATCTTCCAGATGATCTTACCCAGTTTCAGGTGCCTCAGCGGATACTGGATCGTCGCTGGACTCCGGGCGATTCACCTGTGGAGGAGGTCCTTGTGCAGTGGTCCCAAATGCCACCGTCACTGGCTACCTGGGAGACACTGGAGCATTTGAAGCAGCGCTTTCGAAGAGCTCCGGCATGGGGTCATGCCGGTTCCAAAGGAGGCGGGATTGTCAACACGGCTCCAGCGATACACCAGGATGAACCGTCTACGAGTGAGCAGGCTCGGCCCGTCCGCGAGCGCTGGCCCAACGCCAGGCTGTCCGGCCCAGAATGGAGGACTTAGACATATTAGTATAAAGACTAGCGTATGAGAGTGGGGGAAAGGAGACTGGAATGTATCACGTCATTACTGTTCAAGTACTTCTATGTTAAGCACTTATCTGTTAATTACTGCAAATTATATCCGGTACATCATATTTCCAGTCGAGCATTCGAGATTCTGTTCTTCTGCCTGAGCAGCGATTCCCACTGCTAACACACTCTTCAACATGTTCTGTTATCTTGATTTCCTAACCTATAGCAGCAACATGGCTCCAACGACACAAAGACGCAGTTCTGTGAATAATGGTTCAGCGGCACCTCCGCCTCCACTAGACGCTATCTCTGGTAGCAACAAACATGCCTCCAAAGGCGCAGTGCTGCAACAACTTCTTGTGTTGACTAGAAAAGCAGGCGCGGCTCCTTAGAGCCCTCATAATGAATTTGGTCAGTATAACAAGTAGATATCATTGTCAATGTGGTGTGGAATAATATATGTATATATGTTAGGGTCTATGTATATCTACAAGTGTTTTGGACAGCTGAGTTGATTACGTTTATGTGTCAAAAAAGAAACAAGAATATACCCCAGCCGCTGTGTCAACCATATAACGTCTCTTTTTTGAGCAAAAGTATTGTCAAAATGGGCTTGGTAAAGTAGTTGCTATTTCTAGTGACGTTAGTATATTAGTATCATGTATCGGAATCTGCCAAACGTTATCATAAAACCGCACAATATATGAAAAAGACAGTATTGAGAATTTACTTAACAAAACAATAAACAGGTGAGTGTGATCTCATTTTGGGTTTCAGCCTTCCTGGCCAAGGAATGGTTTGACAAGCACATCGTCCGCCTACCTTTTTTGCTTTGTGGATAAAAAAAAAGAGTTTTTTTTTATAACCCGCTTGTTTTATTCTAACAAATTCTATATGGAACTGCCCGCTGAAGAGAAAATCGATCTGATTGTCTCTCAGCCTATATCGAATTTTGGAAAGAAAAAACCAGAATTTTCTTCTTTTTTTTATTAACATTAAGAAAAAAGAATATAATTAAAATGGAATTGGCACCTTTGAACTTCCACAACAATGCCTCAGGAACAGCAGTCAACCATTTCAGTCACAAAGAATAGTGGCATGCCATCGAGTCCAAGCTGCACACAATGCCACACTGCTTTGAATGGGAACGTGTAGGAGTTGGACTTGAGTTCAGGTGCAAGTATGTAGCGCCCCTTAGCGCGTCTTCCACAGGGTTCTCACAAGTCAGAGTTGAGCCAGTAGAAGCTTTCCAGAACTTAGCTATACAAAACAAAGACAACCTTGAATTGAATATTTATATCATACACCAAGTACACACTGGAAAAAATGAATGCCACATTCTCCGTCTACAGAGAGGGAGGGATGAGAAGCACCAGAAAGCGATGCCGTTGCATCAAGGAATTGCAGCACTTTAAGATAATATGCTTCAAGAAATCATATGTAAATTAACAATATATATTGTGAATCCATCTATTCATGCCTATTTAAAATATGTAGATTTTTCAATGTGTTTTCAGCTCTCTGCCTAACTTTAAAATGCAACTTTTTACTTTTCAATACCATTAAGATCATGTTCTCTCTAAGTTTAACAAATCAAGTTATCGTGCCTGGAGAATGCACTGATACAAGAGAGTAACTATTAGTGTCACCAATAATTGTCTCTGCAAGCATATAAATTTTATTATTTCTGCTTCGGCTACAAAAGAAGAAATGTATGGATAAAAGTATATGTTTTCTGTTTTATAGACTGAATGCTTCGGCTACAAAAGAAGAAATGTATGGATCGAAGTATATGTTTTCTGTTTTATAGACTGAAAAAAACATTGCAAGAATGCAGGGGTCGTGATTTGAAGGTTGGAACCAATCGCTTGCATGTTTTATAACCGATGAGAGAAGATAAAAGCAATGGAAAATCCAAAGGATAATACCATTCATTAGAGTGAAACCTATTGTGAGCTTGAGAATTTGATGCAGCATACCAAGAAATGATGTAAGACTATCTCCAACAACCGCGACCCAAAATACAAGACTTATTCGTCCTTTGGGTAGCGCTACAGGCAAATGGTTCAATACATATTTTTTGTCTTCTCCAACAACAAGACTCAAAAGGCAACCCTTTCTGCAAATAGGTCTCCAGGAGAGATGATACTCAGATTTATGTTATGTCTCTCCTGGCACCTAAAATGAGTCTTCCATATAGGTACTCTATTGGAGGCTATAGATATTGGGTTGCAGACTCATTTTGAATTTGGGTACCGCAATGTCCCGTTGGAAACAGCCTGGCATGCCATCGTTGCATCATGCAGTAGCACATATAAGATTTTAGGGACACAAACAGAAGGAAGCTTCAGAGGTACTTCAACCACATTATTATATTTAGAGAATATATGATCTGCTAGGGGCAGCTAGCCAGCTACCAGTATATTCATGGAACGTGTGCACTTAGGGGCTGTAGTATTTCGTTTATATTTGATAATAATTGTTCAATCATTGATTAATTAGGCTTAAAAC